>NC_133345.1:30843252-31070752 GCF_030506205.2 Paramisgurnus dabryanus | reverse complement strand
ACAATTATTTTTTTTTTTTTTTATTAAATGAAAACAGTACAATAATAGGTTAAGCCATGCATCGTTTTGTCATAATTTGTCATTAAAATATCATTAAGTGTTAATATTCTGTCAAAAAGTTTTATAATAACTTTATGAATATTCTTAAATTCATAATGTTTTTTTATTTTCCTCCATGTGTTAAATAATATTATTATTCAATAATAATAATCATTTAAATTGATAAAATCATATTTTATTGCATTTGGAGACCAATTCACCTAAAATTAAATGAAAACAGTACAATAATGGGTTAAGCCATGCAGCATTGGGTCCATATTAATGTCAAAAAATTTCAGAACCCTCTGTGTGAGAAGAACAAGTTCTGTTATTTGTCAGTTTTTATGTATTGTGCACATACATAAAGTTAAGTATAATCTTTTGACGTGTCTGTTGCATTTGGTTAAGGTATTTAAAATTATTTGACAAAGTATTAACACTTAATGACAGTTTAATGTTGTTATATTAACCCATAAAGCTAGGTAGTTTCTTATGTTTGATAATTATTCTGCTATGTCATGTTTATGACAGATTTATGATAGGTAATAATGTTGGTTTATGTCAAATTGTCCTAACAAAGACATCTCAAACACAATGTCATCTTTGCATTAAAAATAACATAATTGAACAAATAACACTCAATGACAGTTGATGTGCATAAAAACCTCCTTCATGTTCATGACACACATCATATCATGTTTATGAAGGTGTCATGTCAGTCTTATGGACACCCCTTCAAGTGTTACCCAAACTTTTAATTGAATTTGCCCCTAGATATTATATTTCTGTCAACATTTCATTTACATTTATTCATTTTGCAGATGCTCTTATTCAAAGCAACTTACAGTGCGTTTAAGCTACAAAATTTCCTTAAGAATCAAACCCACAATTTTTGTGATATGAATGCGATGCATTACCAACTGAGCACTACAGGAACATATTTTAATTTTTATTTCTTCTAAAGATTTACTGAGACAAAATGGATGCTTCATTAATAAAATACAGCATACAGTCAGTCAATAGGTAGATATATGTAATATTGCATTGAACTGGTTCTATATGCATCATCTGCAATGCAATTGTGTAGCGGCTCCTGACTATAAATTTATGCGGGGCAGATTCTGGGGCATATCGTAGGCTGTACGACTAACCTAAGATTAACTGCTAGTGGCATCCACTCGTCCCCATTAAGAAGAATGAAAAAGTAAGCATGGGAAATAAAACACTTTATACCGTTTAGTACAACCAGACAGCCAAAGCTTTGTCATCCCACAACCCTTTAAATGTCCTATTGAACGACTTACCGTACCGTTGGTCGTTTGCACATGTTTTATATTTGCCTTGTCAGGGCAAAGCTGTTTGAAAGATTGTCAGTTATTGAAAAAATTGGATATCAAACAAATTTTAATATTACAATCAGGGTGATTTGTACCAATCGCAAGTCGTTTTTTCAAGTAGATCAATATTTGGTAGGGCACTGCCCCACCTGCCCATACAGACAGGCCGCACTTGATTCAATGATGAAACACTACATTTAAACAGCAGTGAATAGTGACTGGGGTGCTGTCCAAAATAAACAAATCTAATGGTTAGCGATTTCCCTCAAGAACCACCAATTCAACTACAGTTTCATTTCCCGCTGCCTCAATTAAACAAATGACCCATGAAACAACAGGCCCATAGTGGATGCCAAGCGTAAAGAGGCCTGCGTCATATGAGGGGAGTATGGATAAACTTCACGCCTGCCTTAATGCAAATCTTAATTTCATTTGAATTACTGTGAGACGCCAAAATAGCTTATAATGAGACAGCTGGGCAGATGTTATACTTTTAATTTCATTTACGCTCTTTCTATAGGGACCGCTGCTTTTTGTTATATACTAGGAGTCTGGGAGTTTCCTGTATCATAGCAATGAAATGGACATCACCTGTAGTCTGTTCTTATCAGAGACCCTGTGCTGGTCTTGATTTATATAAGAGCGAAGTGGCAATTTATATCAACATACACATATGGCCTCTTCAGTCTGTAGAGTAATACTGACTCTTCAATCCTGGTCTCAGATCAAAAGACTCAGATCTAAGGACATCTGTGACACACAAATTCTTATTTTCCAGAAAACCTAACTCATATGATCAAAGTGTTACAGCCAGGGGCAGATCTACAGGTGGGCTTGGGTGGGCCTAGGGCCATCCAGATTGACAGCTCGCCCACCCAGTCAGATCCTTTACTTCAAGGACCACAATGGAAATAAGTTATTTTTTAACTTTATTGTGTGATCCTTGACAAATGTGTTTATTTCAACTATTGTCCAATAAATCAAACTATTTGCACTATCAAAAAAATTTGCTCATCTTTCTCTGCGTCTGCTCTCAGCAGCAGCGTATTTAGATGAGACTGTACAGAGCTGATGCGTGAATGAGCATTTTCAATCATTTATCTGGGTATTGTTTGTTACTCTTTTGTTTTGAAACTGGACTGTTTGGACAAATAAACATGATGTACACTCTTTTACCTACACAGACTTTAACAGTTCAGAAGAAGTAAGATTGCTAGTTAACAATGTTTACATTAACAAGAAGTTTTAATCGATCACGTTCAGTCACTATTTCATCATTGTTTTGTTATCTGACAACAGAAGCAGAGAAAATAAAAATGAAAATATTTTTAAGCATTCGGCTGTTTTAAAATATATATACGAATTTGAAGTGACAATGCAGTCAGAATGCAAATACAACATGATGCTGTCACTGACATGTTAATTATGTAATGATGCAATCTAGCGACATTTAGCGACTTTTTCTAAGCAGGCTTTAGCTTCTTTCTGTTGAAAATAGTTGCTAACACTGGTGTACCCCAGTTACACTAAAGTTGACCCGCTGTTGGTTGCTCGGGATTTGACGGACCGACTGTTTAAGTTGATTTTCAAAAAAGCAATGTTTATTTCTTCGCTTCTGGGTCCTCTATGATTCAGGACCTGGCAATGCTCAGGTAAGCCACGTGTGTTTAGTTTAGTTAAATTAAGTTGGCAAACGCTAGGATCACCTTCTCATAAACCCTTTAGACGTGTGTGCAGCAATCACTTGTTTTGACAAGACGCATGATGCACATTCACATATTTTGACATGACGAGCCACACACGACGGGCTAAATACATGTTTTGACCAGCTTCACATTGTAACCCCTTGAAATGAAGTCACCATCTGTCACTGGTTAAATTAAACAAGAAAAAAATTTTGGTTATACAAAACTAAATGTAATAATAATTAATAATAATAATTAGTTATATTTATATAGCGCTTTTCCAGTGCTTAAAGCGCTTTACATATGAATGGGGGAATCTCCTCAACCACCACCAATGTGCAGCATCCACCTGGATGATGCGATGGCAGCCATATTGCACCAGAAAGCCCACCACACACCAGCTTATTAGTGGAGAGGAGACCGAGTGATATAGCCAATTAGTATGAGGGATGATTAGTAGGCCAATGGGCAAGTTTGGCCAGGATGCCGGGGCACACCCCTACTCTTTTTCGAAGGACATCCTGGGATTTTTAATGACCACAGAGAGTCAGGACCTCGGTTTAACGTCTCATCCGAAAGATGGGGCATTAGGACCCACACAGACCACAGGGTGAGCACCCCCTGCTGGTGTCACTAACACCTCTACCAGCAGCAACCTGGTTTTCCCAGGTGGTCTCCCATCCAAGTACTGACCAGGCTCAGCCCTGCTTAGCTTCAGTGGGCAAGCTGTCTTGGGCTACAGGGTGATATGGCTGCTAAGGTTTGTTTCTCACCAAACCCACAGTATAAAGTCAAATCACAACACCTGAAATAAAGCCAATGACACGATTTACGTGGATTATTTGTGAGGGGGACGAGACCGCTTATACGGAGTCTGAGTCAAGACCAAGTCTTTGAAGGGTTGAGACCGAGTCCAGACAGAGTCCATTGGTTTTCAAATAGAGTCGAGTCCGAGTCAAGACCGTGTCCTTTAGGAGTCGAGACCGAGTTGAGACCAAAACATGTCAGTTTCTTATATTCATGATTTAATATTTCTCATCATTAATAATCAACAGTTAGGCCTACAGGCTAAGCTAGATTGGGAATTGTTTCATTAATATCATTAAAAAATCCCTACCACATGCATCATCATCTGCCAATTTTTCTAGAGATAAATAAATGGCTCTGATGGCAGTATCTTTGAATTGCTTCGTGGGATGTCATTTTCAAATAATGCCCGTCAACATTGCATTTTATTATTATTGTTGTGTGTTGTGTGTTTTTTTATATAAACATAAAAAATGCGCTTGTCTCGATTTCCTCTACGAGGAAATTACGAGTCCGAGACTGGAGTCAAGTACTACATCACTATGGATTATGATAGTAGGCTATCATAATCCACGTAAATTGTGTCATAGGCTTTATTTGCATGTGCATCCTCTTTAAAAAAAAATAATGATTACAGCGCAATCTAAACTTTTCTTTTTGTGTCAAAGAAAAATAAAGCTTTAAAGCAATATAATTAATACTGAATTCACATTTTCCCATGTGAAATGTCCCAAATACAATATTAAAAGCATAAATAAAATCCATCTACTTTTTCCAGATTTTTTTTTAATTTTATAAAATTTCCTGAAATTCTAATTTGAATACAATGTTTATGAGATCTCTGTTTCACCTTAAATTAGTAATTTCTTTCTTTTTGTTTTGTGGGGTTTCAGAGTTGAATTTTTGTAATTTTGATTACATATATAGTATCTGCCAGGTTATTTTCAAATGTTTAAATCAGTTGGTTTATGATGTTGGTATGTAACCAACATCATACTTAAATGGAAGGCTGTATCATTCGGAGGTCATAGTAAATTGATGCCATTTCATTCTCACAGTTGAAAAACAAGGCATGATGCACTTTTTCCGGACCAGGATCATACACTTTCTGCCTCGACCACTGGTTACACCATATCTGAATAATGTGATAAATTGACAGGAGATAAACCTTTGTGGGGACCTTTGTGTCCGTTTCCTATTATCATGCACATGTTAAAGCTTCCTCATTTAGCAAAAATGTGGTTCTTTTATGGCATCGTGAAGCACTTTTATTTTTAAGAGTGTACTGTAGTTAGCCGTAGGAAAAAAGTCCCATATTTGAATTTTAAGAGCTGATAATTTTATTGCAACTACATCACATAACCTCTTTCTGTTTAGAAAACCAATTTGCTGATCTTTGCATTGTTTTGTTTTGTTTTGCTTGATTTGAGCCAAAGAAACAAAATTAGCTTGCAGTTAGACTGTACAGTTTTTGTACTTAAGCTTGATAAGCAGTTTTGCATAGTTTGATTTTCTCCGTTAAGGCTATAAAAGCTTTGCTTGCGTTCATAGTAAATAGCTGCCATACAGTAGGTCTACGGTATATTTGTTTTTGATTTCACATTTCATGTAACATGCTGGTACACGCAGGGATTTTCCATACACCCAATGCATTAATGCTTCCCTTCATGCATCTACCAAACCATCGATCTTTCTTCTGTCCTAACATCCACCTTTTGTAACTGTCTGTTATTTTTTAAGCCTTCATCTTTCCTTGTCTACCCCTCTCTCTCCATCCCTGAATCTGATTCCAATCTCAGGGAGCGTGCTTAAGGTCACTGTCAATCTTATTACGGGGAGGATGTGTAATTACCTCATCCATCCACGCAGTCAGTCCCAGTGTCTATAGAGTATAGCCTATAGCAACTGTACAGTCATTTAAATGAGACCAATACAGATTCAGCTGTGATATCAACATGACAAGCTGATAGTTTAAATTTCTTGAGCAGATCTTTTCATGTTGTCCATGACGTTTCCCATGGCTTGGCGTTTGGGGTCCTCAAATGTGTTTTGAGAACTTTGCAGGAACCTTTCTGTGATGAAGTCCAAGACATGATAACAGCATGCAGCACATGATATATGGGGAAAGTGTTGTTGGAGAAATCAAACTTATGAACCTGATGTTCCAATACATCTTTGTCAAACGGCTTCATTTCCTTCAAGCAGACTAGATGGCCCTGTCGTGAAGACGAATGTTCACGTCTTTCTACCAGATCTCATACTCTCCTGTAATTTTAAGCTCTTTAGAAAAAACACATTCATTACTTTCAGCTTCTGATTCTAGTTCTTTGTAGCGCATGATGCTGTTGTGTTGACTGATAAATCAGTTTGACAGAAAGGGGCCGGGACCGGGACAGACCCGGGTCCGACGGCAAGCAGTTTTTATTGCCGTCCACACCGATATGGGCGTTTCACACAGTACGTGGAGATGTCAATAGGAGATGTGCGTAAAGTGGCAAAACGGGGATGTTCCAGAAGTGAAGCAGAGTTGGTCCGCACGCCTTGCTCATGCACCCAAAATACTATTCAGGCAGGCGCCATTGAAGATAAAGAGATAGGCACTAAGGGCCTGTTGGTGAAACCCTGTTGGCTCGAGGGTGAAAAGGTAAAAATATTTTATTGGATGTTTATCAGAAACGGCGACAGCGTTTTTGGGTCTTAAAAACGCAACAAAGTGAAACCACCCTCCAGAGTGGAAAACTTAAAAACGATCTACCATCGCGTTCTCGTCTAAAGGGTAAAATGCAAAAGTCTGCACACGGTGACTCTCATCGCATACGCATTTACATCACAGGCATGCACCAATTCAGGAAAATAACAACAAACATGTCGGATTATTTCCATACGTTTGACCTTCAAGTTGCAATAGCAGCTCTGATAAACATACAAGAGTCTTTCCAGTAGTTATACGAAATATACACAGCTAGTATTACTGATCAGACAAGGTGCATTAATTACCTTCATCAAATTGTTGAAACCAGACGGCTTTGGACGAGACCTGGGAAAACAAGGAAGAAGGTTGTACGCAGGCGTGTGGACTTGGTGTAGTTGTGTGTAGTGCTTCACATTGCCACCTAGCCACCTGGAGTGCATACTACATCGAATATCACACACTTTTACGTCACCATATGCACGCAGGTTTCCTCCTCAAAACGCTCTTATAAACGCGGAATAAAAAGTGATAACACAACGCCACTTTTGCGGGGGTTTTTTAGATCTTTTCCGTGTAAACATAGCCAAAATGCTGCACAAAACACTTCCACTACACGAGAAAAGCTATAGCCACGCAGCGATTTCGCCATTTGCCACGTACCGTCTGAAACGCCCAATAGTCTTCATCAGAAACCAAATCTCCAAAGTGGTTTCTTCTTATCACAGCATAACCATCCAAGTATTCCAAAATGTAAGGCTAAAAATTCTCATGTCTTGTTTTTCTGTCCCGCTTAGTTGGTGCGGTGAAATCGTCCCCTTTGGAAATCTCACAGCCTTTGTTCGGATAGATTGAGAGGCGTTAATCTCTCCAGTGGTGATTAGATTCGGCCCTGTTCTTCTACTGAATACCAACACAGGAGAAGAACTGGAGAAATTTTCCCATGGAGGAAACCCGCCGTGGATCTCATAAAGCAACTGAAAAGGTCAGCGAGAATGCAAACATGCACAGTATTTCAAAAGAAGACATTTTTGCTTGATTGGCTATATGTAAGAGACTCAACAAATAAGGCATATTAGAGCCAAAAGAGCCAATTTCTCTGTCTGAAGCGCCCTTACACTGATGATACTAAAACAAAATCTAATTTAAGCCCCGCATCCTGAAAGATTGTTTGACTTTTAATCAATATTTGAAATGGCAACTGTGTGATGAAGGAAATGTCTGCACTGTCATGGGAGCGTTTCCTCATAAATCTCTGTTTGTGTGTGTGTGTGTGTGTGTGTGTGTGTGTGTCTGTGTGATGTGTTACTCTACAAATAATTTGAGGATTAGAGAAGGGATGTGTTTCTGATGAGGCAGGCAGTTATTTTAATCTTGTTACCTCTCAGCTCTTTGTTTGTTAAATCTTGTTATTTAGAAATCTTCCTGCTTGGTTTCCATCTCTTGTTAAGCAACGCCGAGCTTCTTCCATCTCTCAAAGTGCAAAGCAAGCATTAATATTTTAAGATTTCAGATATGCACGTTTAATTTGTTGACTAGCATGTCTAAGTTTATTACGTTTATTCTTGATATACACGGCATTTTCTTGCTATGGCTGTTTGTGAACACTAAATCTAAAGCTGTGACTCGGCCCATATCGATCTCGGCTAATGATTTAAAGGTTGCGTGTCTCATTCACACCTGAGGCGGACCTTAAGTTCTTCTCTACTTTACCTTGTGCTGAGTCCTCGGTAGGCCGGACTAAAGGGCTTATTGTGCTTGGCCCTGTAATTGCTGCCTGCGGCTGTGTTTTTCATTTGTTTTTTGAATCGATAAACTTCACTCAAAATGTATTATTCAGGAAAAAAAAATAGCAGCCTAGTTCAGAGTAGACACAGTTATTGAGAAAATAATGTTGTTATGTTTAGACGGACTGGTTCTATATTGCACTAATATTCTTAAAGGGGTCATGAAGGTTTTTTTTTGGAGATGTAAACAGATGTGGCACATCACCTAAAACAGTAATAGCTGTCATAAATTAATTACAAAATGGAAAGTGGTCATTTTTGTGGCGAGCAGGATGGGCGAGAGCCATGGGAGCGGAGAAAGACTGATGATGTGATTGCTAATGAGCATCACCTGGGAGGCACACCGGTCTCGTATCCCATGGAAGAGATCCGGAAGTATAAATAGAGGATCGACGACGATGGAGGACAAGAGAGGACAAGAGAGGACCAGCCCTGGACATTGTTTTACTGTGTTTTGATAATGTGTTTGATGTTTGTTTGTGTCCAGCAGTCGTTCGTGAGGGGCTGCCGGCGTTTACCTTTGTTTATTAAAATGTTAAATGTGTTCCGGTTTCTGCCTTCCTCTTCCTCTCCACATAATTCATCGCTTACAATTTCGTTCGTCCATATTGAAAAGTTAACCAATCAGGAGCTTGCTCTAGTAGTGATGTGATTATACGAAGCGAGCGGAGTCGCAGAAGCCCCTCCCATGACGTGAATTTCCACGTGAATGTCTCGATGACTAGAATTTCACGTGCAGCTTTCATGCGCAAATGAAGCGTGTAAACTCAAAATGTTCAAGCGGCAAACTACACGCGGTAGATGCGAATTAGACGCCTCACACGCGGCTGGTGTGAACCCACGGTAAGAGTATTTGACTAAACTCCACCCACAGGAATACGTCAGTCGCCAGCTTTGGCTCAAACAGCTCTGCTAAGCTAAGCTGCTATCGAATCACAACACACTAAAAAACTACACAATCAGAACTCGTTACGTATTTCTGAAGGAGGAACTTCATAGAATAAGTAAGACATCAGCTTGTTTTAGGACAGTGAAAACAGCGGTACACAGATAAGTAAATTATGTGTAAAATACTGCGTTTTTTACACTTGAAACATGAACACGTGTAATATTGCGCACTGTAAACACAACCAAAGCTTTAAAAACAAAGGAAGAATGAAACTTTTAACATAGTTACACTGGGCAGAGCAACCTTTGTTTTTTGTCTTTCTCTTTCACTGCAAATTTGTCAAAAGTTATGTTTTTGTTAAGATACTGGACAAAGAGTGTTTTGGAGACATGAAAGTAAATTTGTTTGAAAGATGTTTGTAGACTTTTCACTTATTACCTAAACAACACCAATTTCAAAACATGTCAGCAACTCCTAGTAACTGATAACTAGACTTTTTTTCACAGCGGGGTTTGTTTGTGTTGCAACCAAGGCGCAACCTTCTGATCTTCATGGACTGGTCACTAGAGATTAATTTTCATAGACCTCCATGTTGAAATGGCAGAAAATAATATGTTTACAGCTGGTACACAAAGTATTTTTGGTCTATATAGCTAATTTTGTCCTTCATGACAACTCATCCGTTTAAATGAAATTAAGCCTTAAAGTTCTGTTTAATTAGGGGGCGTGGCCACTTAAATGACGGGTGAACTGCCACTGCTGTTACTAGAGTCGAGCTAGGCGGGCGTGGTTTCAGCAACCAGCCACCTCAGCTTCACCCACATCCCACCTCTTTACCCATTTTCGGATATCTGTGAGTGATGCACAGTGATGCACGGCCAAGACTACTGGGACAATTATTGGCTTCAAAACAGCTCTTCACAAACCTGGGTGACGTCATGCACACTATCTATATTTTTTATAATCTTTGGTTACAACTAAACCTTAAGTATACAACTAAGCATACAATAATGAACCAAAACCTTAACATTTAATTAATTGAAACAATTCTAATTACAATACCAATGGAAATTATTGACTTAAAAAAAAAAAAACATCTATCAAATGTATCAATCTATATTGGAAGGATGCTTAGATGAGGGATGGATCGATGGACAGATATGTGTATATCTATCTATTATTGAGAGATGTACGAACATTATCTAGTATATAGACAAACTTGAATTATTTTTGTTTAAATATAATTTGTTACAGCAATCCATCTGTCTTTCACAATGAACCCCACCAATGGGGTAAGTTGTCACATTTTCACTTCTGTCACTTTTGATGTAATTGTACAAGAACGACAGATTACACAAACAAACTTAAAATGTTCATTTGTAGCACAGATGTGTGTGCTGGATTTAAAGGTAGGGTAACACATTTTGAAAAATGCTAACGGTAGCCGCCTAGCAATGAAGTCCCGATCCCACCCTCAAGTCAAATCGCCATCCAAAGGCACGCCTCTTTCCAAACACATGAACACGCACAGATCAGACGGTAACGTCTCATGTCTCATTCACCAGTGAGAAAACTTTGCAGTACAAAGTGAATAACACTTCCAAAATAACCAACATAAACAACTGGTTTACATCAGAATTAGTTTAAGCACACGTTCGATTGTGTAGACGTAGTAACTATATCGTTATGTTAATCCGGAAAACGAACACAAATTTCATAAGCAACACAATGTTTCATCAAAGTAGAATATCTGAATCAATCTCAATACAAACATATCGCGTACCCACCTTACCAAAATAAACAGTGCAACGACCCTTTCAGACCCTTTGCCTCCAGCAGCTGTTTGCATCTCGCGGTAAAGCAGTAAAGTTACCGATGTTAATTTGGGTTTTTGCTCTTGCTGATCCAGGCAGTTTTTGCTGTTGTTGTTATAAAAGATGTCTTTAGTTTTGTTGCTCCTGTGTAGGTTGTCAATTCAGCAGAAAAGTTTGCTGTTCTCGCTGTTTACAGAAAGAGCGCACGTGAACGCGCCGATGACGTATGGTGTCTGCGTGGAGTCGCTGCGCGGTGGGAATTCAAATTACGCTTACGTATGAGGGACATAAAAGGAAACGTCCGTTCGGACCGAAATCTATGATTTGTTGAACATTTTTTGGTCCTACGCCTTTCACAGATGACATAAATTTTTACAAATACATTTAAACAACTTAACACAGTGATTGCTATCAGGATGTGAGGAGACTTTTAACCAGCATAACTAAAAATGTTTCAGGATCAAATCTGTTACCCTACCTTTAAATCAATTATTGTTTAATGGATTGAAACAAAACCAAAATGCATTAGGTTGTGTCCTGCTCTCCTTTACTGTACTAGATTTAGTGTTGGGTCAGTGGTGTGTAGGCAGCAGGGTTGTGCTCCTGACATTTCTCATCTGCTGTCCTGTGTTTCAAGTGAGGAATAGGGCTGAAAGAGACCGCCTGTAGCCATAAATGCCTCCAATGACTTTATATCTGTAGAAACACTCAGTATTCCAAACAGACAATGCTGAATATGACTTTATAAATACAATGATCCGGTCTTATTGGGAATAATTCTTCAATTCATATGACCTCTTTCTGTCATTTTAATGTTTCAAACTTTCATTCTTCATTTTAACAAACCTTTTTATCAGAAAAAATTAAAGCCCAAAGTATACCTAGTCCGTACGGTGTAATTTCCATCATCAGGATCGTCCGCAGTCGTCTGCACACCACGTCCGCATGCAGCCCAAATTTTTGAGATCGCATGAATGATTTGTGTACAACAGCACATGTGCAAGAAATATTTTGAGAAAGGACACTCCACTATAAACAACATATATTACATAGATGGCATAAGACAGCGTTTGCATGCACCATCATCTTTTCTTCTTTAATTTTCATCTTGAACAGAAAGCTAAGGAGCATTTTCTTCACTATAATGTTTGATAATCGTTCTTTGTTTTCTTGTTGTTTGTTTTAAACTAAAATAATTTATACTGTATATGTGTCGAAAGCGGCCATCCATACGCTTGTGTAGACTTTGAAAGTGTTGCAGAAGTGGAAAGAAAGTATACCCGGGATTTTTTCAAGTACCAGATGTTTATGTTACATATTCTGTAGACTGCTAGAGCATTACACTATACCAACAATAAGATCATGGGGTTGATTCCCACGTGTTGATGTGTACACTTGAATTCACTATGAATTACTTTGAAAAAATCTGCCAAATGCGTAAATGTTATTCAGAATGTAAAATCAGTTTTTTTTGTTTTAGTTTTAGTTTTTTTTTGTCTTTTATTAACAAGAGTTTTGCAGAATTGTGCAAAGTATCTTTGTATGTCTCCTGTAAAATAGTTTTAAAGGATTACACCACTTTCATTTAAAAATCCTGATAATTTACTCACCCCCAATGTCATCCAAGATGTTTTTGCATTCCGCTGTTCAGAACAACGTAACCACTTTGAATAGGGCTGTAACGATTAATCGTGTGTACCATTAAAAATGCCTGAAATCGATTCTGGATCGCAAGGCTGCGATTCTGTGTTTCTGCGTATACTACGGCATTTGGTGAGTAGGAAGTCCTTATCAATCTAAAATCATTATGAGTCGGAGTCGTTTATAACGTGCATTTAAAAAAGCAACACTCATTAAACAAAATCATCCAAAATATTCTTTATTATCATGAAAATACCTGAAACTATTTGAAGAACAGTGATATAAATATTCCTGGAATAGCATTTGTAATGATAGTTCTTTAGTGGCACAAAGGGAGTTTCTGCACGAGAGCGCCCCCTGGCTTTGGGATGTGCCGGGATTTCACCATTATTCATTAAAATTCATTCATTGAGATAACGCGCATTTGCACAATTAATCATTACAGCCCTAACTTTGAAAGATCACGCGTTACATATGTGAAACGCACCCTTGTGGTCCATTTTAAACAATAAATTGACACAAAGACATTTGTGACAATTAATATCATTTCACATTCAACAATGTCAAAACGGTCCTCTTTCTCCACACTTGTAAACACTAAAGCGGTAGTTTTGCATACGTCATGTGTGACCTTTCAATGTTATTATGTAATATGTAAGGTCACACTGACGTCTAGTGAAAGAAAAGAAGTTGCGGTTAAAAGTAATTTTTTGGGGAGAAAATGACAATCGATACACCTTTATTTTGTTGAGATCAGCAGTCTGATCGTCTAATTACATTAGATATCATGCGGTTTGTTGTATATGACAAGGAAATATAGATGAAAAATAGCTCACAGAAATTCTTCCAGTGGTCCTGTTAAAAGAAAAGTTTAGTCGACAATAAACCTCTGTTATCATTTACTCCTCTCTTTTCAATCCTACGTGTGACACAAAAGAAAACGTTTTGAATAACATTCCTTATTTTGTTCACAGATGGTTCATAGTAACCACATCCATCTTGCTCCGAAACGGACAAAGAAGCATCTATGTTATCATAGGAGCAGCCTGCTGTATCATGACCAGTTAAGAGACACCGAAGAACCTGCCAAACTCAGTTTGTGTCCACTAGATGAACACTTTAAATGACATTAAGGTGAATAAATGACAGATTTTAACTATTTCTTTACTTCCTTAAATAATCTCAGAAGGATGCTGAGGGAAAGATCACACACTTTATTGAAGCAAAGTAAAGCATCTAATGCAGATTATGTTCTTAGCTCAATGAGCGTTTGTGGGCCATTTGACTTGAGTTTGTTTCGGCGTTACGTTATGAACCACGACAATCATGCTAAACAGTCAGACCATCAGCGTATGTGTTCATGTTTGCTGTGATTTATCAGCCTCTAGAGGGCGATCTAAGTGGAGGATCGAGCCTGTGTTCCCTTGGAAGTGCCAAATTCATATCTGCTTGTCATCATTCCAAATGCTTGAGTGCTTCTTAAGATATCAATTTGTTGGACTCCCCTGGAGTATTAGAGAGCTTCTCCTAAACGGATCAGGACAGAAAATGGATGGAAGCAATAAAGCACCTGCTTCATATGTTTGGAAGAAGTCGAAACAAGCCCGTTCTTGAAATGGCACACATTTACTGGAAGCTTTATTTGAAAACGACCAAAATACACCCTAAATAAATCACAATGCTCATACTGCTTCATAATGTGGCATATTTTTCAGTAAAGAAGCAAAGTCGAGAGAGAAGAAATACAGAAGTACAGTGGAATTCATCAGGGCTGTATCTCAATCCGTTCCCTAGCTCCCGAGGTCATGAATCAGTGTATGCAGGTCCAGTAAGGACCCAGCTCACTTCACATTGGGACACTGTTCATTTATTTTCCTGTGACGTGGCTGCTTAAGCGTGTTGTGATCATTAACAGCTGTTATTCATCAACAACTGGCAAAACCAGCATCTCTTATTTTTAAACACCTTTTAAAGTATTATGACACACACATTCATTATTCTCGTACATATCCATGCATCATTTTGGAGGAATAC
This sequence comes from Paramisgurnus dabryanus, assembly GCF_030506205.2. Classification (NCBI taxonomy): domain Eukaryota; kingdom Metazoa; phylum Chordata; class Actinopteri; order Cypriniformes; family Cobitidae; genus Paramisgurnus; species Paramisgurnus dabryanus. Next base: position 31,056,030 of record NC_133345.1, on the reverse strand, counting down.
TATATTTAAATTTTAACTAGATTGTGGCCTGTCTAGCGATGTGTGTTTCGAATTTCATTAAGTTTATGGAGTTGGCTTTTGCAATATTTAGCTTGAGAGCTCCAGAAATATCACGTGATTTCCAGTAAGGGAACATAGGCATCAATGCTAACCGTTTTTGCTTTGCATTGTGGGAATTTTAAGGAAGGAAAGTTCCAGTGCACTGGAAGAATTTTGCGATTGAGACAGCTCCTTAAATGGCCGACTCCCTGATCAGTGCCCTGAGGACTAAACAAGGAAGCTGATTGAGACGCAGCCCATGTCTGCTTCTTCCGGCAACACAGATGACTCTGATTTTTTTGGCATGATTGTGCTTAATTTTGTGTCATAAAATTTACAACCAAAGCATCATGCAACAACATTGTGAATAAGCAGTCATTATAAATTACAAATAAAATTTGATGAAGTAAAAGGAATACAATTTAAAGAAAAAGAAGAGGAAAAAAATAAAATAACATTTCAAAAAATAAATAAACAAAATTAAAGGAATAAGGAGCAATCCTTTTAAAAGGGGGAATTTAACACAATGTAATATTCCGTCCTGGTATCTTTACAACTTAAAAGTCCTTTCAGTGTTTCAAAATAAATATTAATTTAAACTTTAGATTGGGTAATACAGGGCTTAAACCGAGCCCACTTGCATATAAGTCGTTTTTTCCATAAAATAAAATAAAAATGTACACTGCAAAAAAATTATTTTCAGGAAAAAAATCTTAGTTTTTTATGTCTTGTTTTCAGTAAAAATATCAAAAAATTCTTAAATTAACCCTCTGGGGTCTAAGGGGTTTTTAGAGCCCTGGGGAAGTTTTGACATGCACTGACATTTGTGCTTTTTTCAGTTGCTTGAAAACATATTAATGGAAAAAGTCTCATAACACTGACTACGTTTACATGCTGTAAATATTCGGGTTATGGTCAGGTTAAGGTCGGGTTTCGGGTTTCTGAAACATTCGGAATAACCCGTTTACATGCGTGAGCAGAGAGAGTTACCCCTGTATACATGGAATTGGCAATATCCCGATGTAAACTGTGATTAAAAGGTAAATGCGGTGATTTTGCGTGGCTCTATTGCGCAATGCGGTTTTACCGCCTTCATTTATTAAAATAAAATTATTATTTAAATCCAGAACAATCTGCACCGATGTAGAAGCAGGGTAGGCTAAGTTACATGTCTTTCCTTTTATGAGAAAAAGATTAACAAGCTATACTAGCCTTCAGCTAAATATATTTTTGAAAAAAATAAATAAATGAAGAACGATTTTCTAACAAGAAGGTTTTTGAAGTGCATATTTACAGAGCATCGGTAAATACAGAACACAACAGTGTCTTAAAGAAATTAAAATTAGACAGTATTCATGTACCTGTAAATGTACAAAACGAATGCAATAGCTTACAGAAGGCAATGAATATTTATTTATGGCATTTTCAAAAAGTATGAAAACGAATAAATCATTATTTTGGCTAAATTAAGTTGGATGGATAATTTTTATAATTGTCATCCTTTCAGAACAAGCTTATATGCTATCTATAATAACTTACATTATATCCTGAGTGTTACTTGGCCGAAAATATGTAGAAATACATGCAAGTAAAAAAGTACAGAACAAAAATGTTTACCTCACGCGGATAGAACGAAAAGCCGTTAATTAAGCGGACTGAGAACGTGCAAAAACAGTCCAGTCCCAGATGATCCCCAATGTTTATAATGTTTCACGCAGGTACTGTTGATGATAAACTTTCATATCTAAATGTCAGGTATAAGTATTCAGTCAGTTAATAATAAAGCCACCGGCGTTATTGCAACATATCCTTATCCACGGAGCGGACGCTGTATACAATGAAAAAACCTAAGGTTTTTATTTTAAGTGGTTTTAATGCTGGTAAGCAATCCGTTATATGCCGCTTTGTATTTGTGTTGATCAGTTAAATTAAAGTAATTTTAATCTTAGAAACTGCATCAAGATGCAGACGACGCTACAGTTATTCTGTCATCTTTAACTTTTTCACACATTCACTGTATTTAACGAATTATGAATAGCATAGTATTACATTTTGAATTCAAATTCACACAAAAAAACAAGTTACTCTCATAACTATTGACAATCTATTTGGCCTTTATTATACATGTGTGCTTTGAAAAACAAGAATAGCTATATATTAATTTAACGTGAAAAACGCGGTTGTTGCAATTGTTTTCCTCCTCGCTCTAAAAGTGTGGTGCATCTCTCTCGCCATGCTTACCTCTACTCCCTGCGGGTTTTTTGGCGCATACAAGAAGTTCCTCTACTCAAAAGACCAAGATTCCTTGCGAATAGAACATGCGCAGTACACAAATCAATGTTCCTTTTGATGGGAATATCCCGATATGCGTTTACATGACCAAAATTTCGGGTTAGAAAAGAGGTAACCCAGGGGTAATATTCGGGATTTTAAAAACAGGAATATGAGCATATTCGGGTTTTTGCCGGTGTTTACATGGACGTGCGCGACCGGGTTATTGCTAATATTCCGGATTTGAACGGGTTATTGGCTGCATGTAAACGCAGTCACTGTGTTCATCACAAACTGGGCTACAATATCATATAATCAACATGTATGTACATGTTTGTATTTTTGAGAGAAAAATGTTTATGCGTGGTTTTTGAAAAAGCAAAATTTTTAAGTCACTGATATAACACCACAAAAGTAATTCTAAACATGTTTTCCCAAGACTTTTCAAAATAGGATCTAGTAGTCTAGAGTTTATTCTTCAAAATGATGTGAAAATCATATGGCCTACTCAATCACATAAAGCAATGCATTGATTTACAATTTCTAAGACACTTTTGCTTGGGAAAGGCTGTATGCGTGGAGGCGGGAATGCTCCTGAATAATCAGTGATTGACAGCTGAGAGACAAAAGAGTTGAATAATGAGCCACAAAATAAGCCTTGTGGGGATGTTAGACAGGAATGTAACTTTCTCTGTAGTAAAACCATGATAAGGTTTACTTTTCAATATAATGTAAACACACACACATTTTATATTATATATATATATATATAGAAATACTTTCTATTAATTTCACAAGTATAAGTTACCTTTTAAAAACCATAGTAGCCTAATCATGGTAAAGGTACTGTTTGGCCATCATAAAGTGAACACAGGGTTTGTGTTTGGTTGGCCAGCGAGAGGTTTACTTTTGTGCAGTAAAAAGCTCAAAAGAACAACTGCCTATCGTTGTCTGGACTCCTATTTGTGTTTTTGTAATCATTATAGTAGAAACACAACCAGGGACACGCGTGATAAACTTATCAATGTATGTTTACAGCCGCCGCCATTACCTCACGTGTTGATCATGAAAGCAGTGAATGTGTGCACATGCGAGTGATCCTGTGTTTAATAAACTTGCTGTGCGGAGATATGCGCTTAGACGCAACTAAATAAGGATTGTACTGTTTGCAATCGCGTATTTTATAAGAATACCAAAAAGCGCGTCGAGTTTCCTGACTCGCATGTTTGTGTATGTGTGTTCCTGTCGAGTCAACTGTTTGACGGAAGACAAAGAAAACACTCGCGTCTGGAGAAACTGACACACATCCGCCAGTAAATAAGGATTTAGATGTCGGACATCGATCCCGTCACACTGACGAAGCACACACACTCGCGTCTGTCTGGAGATTTAGGCGCCAGTAAACAAGTATGTGATGTGTGCAATCGCATCTTTTATAATGATACCACAAAGCGCTTCAAATATGAGGCATTGTGTGTTTGTGTGTGCGTTTGGACGTCGATGGAGTCACACTCGCGTCTGGAGATAACTTTAGTTACAGTCACGAGTAAACAAGAAGATGTCATGTTTCCAGCACTCGGATTAAAACTCAACACAGCAGTGAATGGATGCAGAGACGGAATGTCCATTGACTGTGGGGTTGACTAATGAATATGGATGATCTCTGCTCTTCTCTTCAATGGAGCGGGGCGTGGCTCATTATAGATAATGAAGCAACAGAAGAAAGACGGTACATCTCTCTCTTCTAATACAGTTAACAACGAATTACAATATTTGTTTTCGATTTCACTTACATCTTCCAAAAGCAGACATTCCAAGCATTATGTAGACATTTATTTTTTGTTTCTATGACAAATATTCGTTAAGTTAGAGTTAATTTTTCTGACGTGTTTCTGAAAGGACTTCACTGAGGGAGAGAGAACAAAACGCGCATCATGTTAATTTCTTAATTTTGCGAAAAGCGAAAATGCTGTTTTTATTGGGAGTGGACAGAAAAAAACTAGACAATTTAACGTTTTAAATGATGTATAAATCATATCTGTATGTCCAAAATCAGCAGAGTTATCTAAGTCTCTTTGGGGAGTGATTGAAAAATAAAGAGTTTGCGGCGCCCGCGCCGCAGCCGACCCCAGAGTGTTAAGATGCTTTTTCTTGATGAGCAAAACGACCCAAGAAATTGAGTCTAGTTTTTAGACCAAAAATATCAAATTTAAGTGATTTTGTGCATAAAACAAGCAAAAAATCTGCTAATGGGGTAAGCAAATTGTTCTTGAATTTAGTGTTTAAGAAAAAAAATTAAGATTTTTTTGCTTACCCAATTGGTAGATTTTTTTTTGCTTGTTTTACGCACAAAATGACTTAAATTTGATATTTTTGGTCTAAAAACTAGACTTATGTTCTTGGGTCATTTTGCTCATCTTAATTTAAGAATTTTTAGATATTTTTTACTAAAAACAAGACAAAAATACTAAGAATTTTTTTCATGACAATAATTTTTTTGAAGTGTATGCAATCAAAGAAAATATGTACAATAATGTCTTTGTTAATATTACAGAATTCACAAGAGTTTAAAACATATGACTCTCATTGGGGCCTTGGTAATGTCACACAAAAATGTAAGTCATTTTGAATGATGAATGCACTGATTGCGTAATAAAACATGTTTATTATTTTGTGACTTTTAACCATCCCTAAAATGATTATTTTTTTAGGCAAAGAAATGTGGTTTCTAGAATGAAGTATGCATACATACACACATAATCCCACGGCAGCACTGTTACACAAAACCGTGAAGATACATGTAACCTTGTTTGATATGGATGTGTTATGACATGAGCTGAAGCCATGAAAAATTGAACATGGCTCCCAGAGGGAGGCATCTAGTTATATTTAACTGTGATTTTTTCCCCCTCATTCCTGCACTTGCAAGCTCATATATAAGCATAACCTTTTTTCTCTTTATGAATTATTTCCCCATAACTCTAAACCATTTTAGTTGACAGGTACATGTGATAGGAGTTTTAAAAGCAATAACGTATACTGTCCAATTTCAATAAAAACAAATACTGTTGTTTGGCTCTAAATTTTGTACAATCATAACTAGTTCCAGTCCATTATTTACATGTACAGGTAAACAGGACAAACCAGAAATGCTACCCTGGAGGAGGCATGGGGCGCAGTCTGTGTCCGGGGTCACAGAGGGTCTTGAATAGGACTGAAGAAGCACCCTGCCAGGATAAGGGAAGCTGCTCTTTTTGTTAATTGTGTCATATCATTTCCCCACTATCCCATAATCCATATTACATATTTGAAACCCTGCCTGACCCTGACACTTTCCTGTTCAACAGTTCACAGACGGTAAGATAACAATACCTGAAGAGATTTATTGATATTTTCTATAATAATAGATGCTTAGCCATTGTGTGCTTTGAGAGAGAAACAGAAAAGTACAGTAAGAGTTGCATTAAAGGGGGCATAGTTGAGGCCCCGATACATGGATTTGCCTTGGGCCCCCAAATCACTTAATCTGCCCCTGATGATTTGTGAGACAAATGTGTGATGGTTTGAAGAGTTTCAGGGACCATCTGGCATCTCATTGGAAACCCACAACAAAAGTGTGTAGACACATACAGACCTGAGATTCTTTACTGGTTGCTTTTGTGTCCTAAAGAAGTTTGCTTCTTCATAGCTGTAGTGGGTTTGTTTTGGCTACTGTTAACTTTGTACAAAAAGTTGTTTAGAAAATTCCTAAAATTAGATTAAAATAAGATTGCTCATAAGATGTAATAAGGGCTATGGTTGAATGAAGCATACATAAATTAGGATATAATTGGATAAATATACAGTATGAGTTACAGTATGTTTCAGTTCTTATTGAAATCTATGATATTTAATTGCAGGTTTTGGTGCAGTTTGAGATCTTTTGAAACTCACATTTTCCTCTAAAGAAAAGCATGCAACTTAAAGACCCACTGAAGTGCCTTTAAATGTTAAGCTTTGTGTTATGCATTATGAAAGGTTAGGATGGTACATTTTGAGTGACCCCTCCCCATCAGAAGTAGCCAATAGCATTTAGTTTACCTCATAGCCTGAAATCTAATCAGTTAAAATGCAGAATGATGTCATAAAAATCATTGACATTTTGAATGCTTTTATCTTCTAAATGTGAGTTTTGTTAGTGTTTGCAGCACACTACACTCTCAAAAAAACAAACAAACAAGCAAACAAAAAAGGTATAAGAAGGTATAAAAGCTGTCACCAGGGTGGTACCTTTTACAAAAATTACAAAAATACATACTGGTATCTCAAAGGTACATAGGTATATATTAGGACCTATAAAGGTACCGTCCCAGTGACAACTTTTGTACCTTTTTTCTGAGGGTAGTTTATAAATATTCTAAAGTCTATCATATTTATACTAAAAGCTATAAGCATTTGGCCGACACTTTCATCCAAAGTCATGGGGCGGTGGTTTCAAGGTTTTAAAGAGTCAAGGTTTCAAAACCTCAACATTTTCCTGTAATATAATTTAGGTTTGAACTGTGTTAACACAAAATTAATTAAGTTATTAAAGGGGCGGGACTTCAGTCCTTAAAAGGGTGTCATTGCATCCATCTCCAAAAACATTCGCCGTCCCGTGCATTTTTCTCGTTCTCCCTAAACCAAACTGTGCAGAGTCTGTCACTGGGGTGACGTTGTATCTTCAATACCTATATGTACACGTGTGTGTATGTGTGTGTATATATATATATATATATGTTTGTGTATATGTACATGTGTATACATATGAATGGCCCCTACGCTAATAGGGTTTTATTTTTCTTTCTTCATGTCTCGTCCTCGACCCCGAGGACAATGAGACAAACAGACCCAGTTCCGGTAAATTTGAAAGTCGGCACACCTCTGATCCACCGGCTGACCTTCAATGTGATGCCCAGCTGATGCCTGACCAACGACCACCGGCAGAACCCGCTTAACCTCCGTCTAATCTCCTTAATCGTTCAATGTATATATAAATATATATCCCAAGGGTTTTTCCCCCCTAGGACTTTTTTTACTTCCCCGGCTAAGCCTGGGGTTTTTTCTCCTAGGGGGTTTTTCAACCCGGGGAGGCAGCCTTCTTGGGCTTAACTTAGCACCCTCTTCTTTACATTACATTAGCAATACGCACGCTTATAATGTTGATTCATAGCCGCAGCAAATTTAGCTGCTTGTGCTATCGTGTATTATGTTGTGCTATCTGTCGTTTTTCTGTGCTTTCCACTGCTTCTATTAATGTAAAGCTGCTTTGAAACAATCACCAATTGTGAAAAGCGCTATATAAATAAAATTGAATTGAATTGAATTATTATGAAATCTTACTTTTTCATGTTTAAGTGCTATAATTGGGTCCTCAGTCCTTCTATCAACATAGAAAATATAAAAAAAACATCAACCCAGTAACTTAGTTTTGGTAAACCATTCTCTGCAAGGATGTGGAAAAATAGGGCATTGAAATTTTGCTCCCCTTGTGATGTCAGAAGGGGGATAAAACCACCCCTCAATCTGCACTAAACTATCTATACTAAACTATCTATTCTTTACTATCCTAGTGTAGAGGTCAGCATATTTGCATTTAAAAGATCACCCAAAACCAGCACATTTTTGCCCATAACTACAAAGTGGCAATTTTAACCATCTATATGGTATTTTGAGCTAAAACTTCATATATGTATAGGGACAGCAAAGATTTATTTGACATCTTTAAAAAGTATTGTGAAATTATTAAGTTATGTAATTAATTTGATGTTTATATTTTATATATATTACAAAAATTACTTTGTAAGAAAATGATCATTTCAAGGCTCTATTTTTACATGGCATACATGTTGTATGTTGCATAAAAAAATAAAATGTATTGTATCCAGTTGAAAGGTTGTTGTCAGACATCTAAATATAACAAATGTTGGTGTTGCAATGGCAATACCGCCACACCGTGAAACTGGTATTTTTGCTTACATTTACATTACATTTACATTTAGTCATTTATCAGACGATTTTGTCCAAAGCGACTTACAAGTGAGGTAAACAATAGAAGCAATTATGGCAACATAAGAACAGCAATACATAAGTGCACTGGAAATAGTCTCATCAAGTCCAACACAATATACATAGCCATGGGTATGTTAGTATTTTTTTTTTTTTTAGATTTTTTTTTGCTTAAGTTTATCATACCACCAAAATCTCATGCCTAATCCAAAGCGACTTAATTTTTACAAGGCGGATTACAGCGTATACTTTTTATCTGTGTGTTTGTTTACTGAAATTTAACTTCTAACGCAATGACACAAAGTTTGATTGGCACTTTCAGTGAAATCTCTGTTCTCCATTCAATCTTTGGTTGTCTCTGAGAAACTGTTGAAATATAGAGATGTCGATTCTGTTTTTCCCTAATAGGCCTCCACTGTAGATTCACACTTCATAGCTGGTATGTTATATAAATGTATTTATTAACTGGCCTGAACTACTTCAGAAATGGCCTTTTGCCTGCTGTCTATCACCTATTCAGATTTCAATCCCTAGCAAGTGGTGAAAATTGAATTCAATGAAACCCTCGGCCTGTGTAAACCGTCCTGACTGTAGCCTCTCTAAGCCTCAATTATCTGATTGGATTATACATACATCCAAATAATCCAGGAGACCACGCGCCTCCCCCGTCTCCACATCTTCAGCTTTATTTGGCTGTTTAACATCATCACGAGGCTTAATGGCAAAATCAATGTTAGTGCTTTAGATGTCTGTCCACTGACGCTGTAAGTTTCCTTTCGGTTATTAAATGTCAAAATCATTTTTTAAACCTCTTACCTCTGACTAAAAGTGCTCATGAAGTTTTCCCAGAAGTGCTGAATGTCAGATATTTATTTTTATCTATTTATTTATTTCTCATCCGGATCACGCTGTACTTTCAGGGTGGTTATGAAGGAATAGAAGTTCTGCCAACATTTATTCACTCTTATGTCTTTCTGAAGAGTTTCTTTGTTTCATCCAAAGTTGAGCAGAATCTAAATCTTGCTATTTTTAATATAAAGAAAGCACACGGTGACCATGAACTGTCAGTGAGCACTTTTCAGTTTAAAGTCTTCTTTTGTTTTCTATGGAGGAAAAAACTTATGAGTGCAAGTAAACACTGGCAGATTTTTGATTTAGCTAAGCCCCCAAGATCAACACAGCATAAAGTACCTCATGACTACACATGATAGGAAATATGTGAAGTTGTGAGCAGAAGGACGATGCGATGCTATCAGGGGATTGAGTGCCTCAAGTCCCTGCATGAGGCAGCGTAATGGAGACGTAGCAGAATTTAGCGCAATGTTTTCATAAGGTCACCGTGCTACACAAACACCGGAGACGGTGCTGTTTGCTCACAAAAGCCATCGATTCCCTTTCCACTGTGCCACTGTTTACTCAAGTGCTGGTCATTTATTTTTCAGGTCGCAAGAAATTAAACAAACATCCAAAACAAGGAAAGTTATCTCTGCGCTACCAATGTCGTGCTAATATCGACGTTGTCATTACCAAGCTCCGTCGAAACCTTGCTAATGGCCTATTGTAATGGTTAATAGCTTCCTTCTCCGTCTGATGGATCATTAGCTGATCAATGCCCATGTATTATTAAAATCGGAAAGACTTCACTTTAGTCCAGACACACTGGCACTTTGTCCCGGTACGGTTGTCTTGTTTGTCACCTCTGTTTCTCTCCCCAGGACATTTCAAAGTGTGAAGATGAAACGGCCACGGTTTCCCCTCGCTCCGCTTCCCATTAACATCAGCATCGAATGTGGCGAGTATTGGAAACTTGACAAATATTCCTCTCAGGTGCCGCCGTTGAGGCTGATTCATGGTCACTGTCAAGGCAAAACGTGGTGAAGAATTCACGTCACTCTCTTGAAAAATGAAACGGCGTGCTCGGGTTTCCAGAACCTGGAGAGTGACTCACGATATTTCGCCTCCATCTGCTGTTACGGTTTACCTGGGAGATTTCTCTGTCTTACTCCAAGCTGGTTGACTTAACTTCTCTGAGCCAAAGTGCGAGATAAGATGTGTTTGGAACAGATTTCGTCCCTCCGGTCACCTGTTGAGACTGATGCCGCCTGACAGGTGGAGAGCGGAGAGGTTTGGCAGCGTCCTTCGTCTCTCACAGGTAACAGACAGGTGTACTGTCTCGCCCGAAGAGAGGTCTTTCTGTTGGCGTCAAGTACTGGTGAGTTTTGTTTACTAGCGGGACTTGTCACTATCCCAGATGTTTTTGAGCTGATGGTCCATCTCGGCATAACCAGGTGACATGGAACGAGGCCACCGTTGGGGAAATTTTTGAAGAGTTGCTTTCGAAGAATTGTTTGCCGACATCGCCTATGTGATTCCCGAGGTTGATCTGCTCGGTAATACCACAGCGATGGCACAATCGGTCAAGGTTTTCCTGGGGGAGAGAGACAGAGAGATTGAAAGATTGAATCCATTCAGTGGTGCGAATCAAAGGTCAATGGGGTCGGTTCGGTGTGCTGCATGAGGTTTACTTTACAGATCTCTGCCCTGCCCATTCTTTCCACGGCAACGCTGTGATTTCTTTGCCCATTGGAAGCAGCTGTCACAAGAGCTTGAAAACACATTTTGTGTCTCAAAACTAGTCAATAATGTCCACGCTAGATGAGCAGATAGAGTTAAGCAGACAGGCCACTGCACGCTGGCTGAAATACTGGCTGTTTCCCCTGATAAAGCCTGTCTCCCTATCAGCTCCAGAGATAAATCACAGTCAGCCGGGAACCGTTCAGCGGCCGCGTGAGAAAGCGCAAATGAAAAGCCTCGTGCTCACATTTATTAGTTATCCGATAAGTGTGCAAGATAACAAATCTGGCAAAACACAAAGTTGTGCCACCTGCTTATGAAACTTTTTGATTCTGCAGTAAGTGACAGGGCTTTTAGCACCGGAGGTCCATTTACTAATCCTTATTTTTTCTTATAAGAGTGATAAATATATGTCTAATGTTGACATTGAGTGATGTTTAAATGGCAGACCTGGGTAATACATCATCCCAGAAGCCAATTTTTTCAGGTGCCGAATGAATCTACAGGGACTCGTTTCACTTTCTGAAGGGCCCCAGGTGTGAAGACGACCACAACGCACAGAGAAAGCAAGCAGTGAGTTACAGCTTCAGGGTCTCGTTCTTCACAAGGTACCTTCGCTTTCTCAAAGTTATTTTAGTAGATTTCTAGAATCATCTTGGTACAACAACAGATTTTACCAGAGTTCACAGGGGTGCCATATCACATGCTCAAATATTAGGTAAAATTTAGTGCAAAATGGTGTTCCTCTAAAAATTTTATATCGATAAATCATTATCCAACACTAAAATCAATGACATGACACTTGCTTATGTAATTTTATTGTTTATATTCTTTATGGATTCAAAATTACATCCATTTTATAGCATAACACAGTTGTTGTGCAAATGGATAAATGACACAATTAAACAGGGCATAAAAAAAAATGCCACTTTAGATATAAATATAAATCATTATTCTGATTGAATTAATTGATACTTGATTTGAAAGTTAGTCAGCACATTTATTTTGGTGGTTTTTAGATGAAGGCAGGGGGGCTAAGATTGTTAGAAATGTAAGTGGGTGTGTCATGGAAAAGACTGAGAGCTCTATAATATTTGTTTTAATATTAATTTCCTAAGCAGAATTTGTTTGGGGGCCCCCCTCCCACCATTTTTTTTATAAAAAAAATAATAATAAAAAAATTGCAAACATTTATAAAAAGAACAAAGTTGCACATTAATTAAGGTCTAAAATTAGCATTAGGTTGGGAAATCAAATCAAATAAATCATAACACTGTCTTTATTGTATGAATTAAATATAATTCTTATTTTTTTTTGAGCTACAGAAGTGATTTTCTCTTTGTCTTGGATTGTTTGATTAACATTAATGACACAGACTTAAGTAGGTTAATTGAGGTTACTGTCTCTTTAAGAGAAGCACAGACCTGGTTTCTGCCTCTATACATAAACCTAAGACATAAACAAATGTTTTTATTGGAAAAAGATTACTGTTGAGATCATTTTGTTTATATGTGCCCTGTCAAAAACAGAAAGATGTTATGTTCGCTTGCTTTCTGAAACACGTCTGTCCATGTGTACACTACTGAGTGCACTTAAACGTGCGCGCACACACAGACGGAGGACGAATTACAAACGGTGCAGCATAAAAACTTTATGTTGTTTTTCCGTGCTCTATTCCTCAAAAGTGTGTTAATGGCCTACAGTATGACACACAGTAGCGTAACTTTCTCTAAAATTTAAACATCAAGTGTTATGATCTCTGAAGGGCACAGTAAGGATCACGTCTGGACCGGACACATTCAACCGCATGTGGGCCCAGAAACCTGCTCACTTTAGCGCCTTTTTGTGGGTAAAATTGTTTAAAAACACTTGAAATGTTAACATTTACAAGCCTTTGAAACATGTGCAAGTTATAAACTTTCCCTATTTAAATTTGCGTATTATTCCGCAAATTGCATGCGAGTCGAACCGTCGGACGATCACGGATTAACTGTGATCTGTCACACCTATAGCTCCTGCTGCACAACTTAAACATACTTAAATAATCATGCAAATATTCCTTTATCTTGTCTTTTTTCTCCTCCTCTGTCCTTTTCTTCTTTCTCTTTTCGGCACCAGAGGGATACATACTTTTCAGTGACATGGCTTCTCATTATATCTTTAATATTGTTTTTATTATTAAATGCATTGGAGATTTTGTGTCGTATATTATTGCGTCTTTGTCTAAATGTGCGCAGCATCTGAAGTTTTCCTTGTGTCCCGTCATTGTCCAGTGGAAAAGCAGGATTCTCCCAATCCGTCATTTTGTGTCCCTGGGCGACAGGAATGAAGCAAGACTGACAGTTACACCAGCATCTAACGATAAAGAGCTAAAGGAAACGGCTATAGGGTTTATTCATCCTTCTGTCGGGCCTCACACACACTCATCAATGTGTGTCAGAGCTCACTAAATAACACAGACAAGAGTGCCAGAGGCCGTGTTGAAGGTCATTGACTGTAATAAGACAGCACTTCTCAATAACGACCTTCACAAACCTCAATTTCTTCAAAAATGAGATCTGGCAGCATGTAGCGAGCCAAGCAACAGGGCTGTCGCTCACCCGCACCGGACTCTCACACGCTGACGTCTTAATTTGATAGGAGCTGGCCACGACCCAGACCGCCTCTGTCCCTCCTAAGCCATCGAGAAAGTGCAGACCAAAAAGAAATGTTTTTTTGTTTGTTTGTTTGTTTTTTAAATGAACACCATGGCTGCTGTATGGATTAGTGAGGATAAAGTGCTGGCTGTGGATTGTTTCAGCTTTGTGTTTTTTTCACACTACAACATGATAAACCCATTTAAGTTTTAAAACTTAAATATACTGAGTCATATGCACATATATTTAAGTTCACAGTACTCATATGTATGTGTTTTAAAACTTAAATGGTTTCAGCCAATAGGTTTCCTTAAATGGTTTGAGTTGTGTGAACTTATCAGGTTTGCAGTTTTAGTTTAGTTGTTTGTTTAGTTAAGCTTTAATTACCGTAAAACTTTGTAAATACATCGAGGGATTTGTGCTTGGTTATTTTAATGTTTGTTTATATTAGATGACAGCTTGTGTATAATTGGGTGTTTTATTTTTGGTTGAATACGCAGATGATCTCATGGCTTGGGAGATTTATTAACTCCGATGATCCAGCATTGATTAAAACTAAAAATATAAAAGTCATTTTCTCTGTCATGTTAATGAGTTTTCCTGTTTTAGCACATAATTACAGTTTCAGGTGCTTTTTATGGAATCTCCTATTATTTACTTTTATTGTAGTTTACTTAAATATATTTTACTGCTAATATTTTCTATATCTTTTTAATAACCTTGCTGTACTTTTTCACCTCAAAGTGACTAATTGCAGTATTACTACGGTATCTAAGTGGGTATATTTAATGTATTTTCATTTCACATTAGATTCCACGGTCGATTAAACTGCCAGTCTGTGCTAGCAGCTACGTGATAAGAATAGCTTATATATTTTCATCAGAGCATAAAAAATTGTCTTTTAAATACATCAGTACGTTTTTGCCAATATCGAACTCTCAGCCCATTATAAAAAAAAATACTTTAAACTTAAAAAATGATATGTGGGTATTCTAAAAGATATTGATAATCATTACGAATCCAGTTCATCTTTTGCAGTCTTTGGGAATTTCTCATTTTTTAAGCAGTTCTGCCCTATTGACTTTTTTCCATTTCTTTGTCCTCTCCAGCTTTTTATTGAGCACTGCAGTGAATAATTTAACGCTCTTTATAAAAATACATTTCAATGAAGTTCTCTTTTTATTATGTTCTCGAGTTATAAAAAATGCCAAAATCGCATGTCCGGGGAGCATTAGCCCTGCTGCACTGCAGACATAAAGCGCTTCAAATGAACAAATGGAGATTTTATTAAGCAAACAACCACCTGGTCTTTAAGGACCCTGTCAAGGCTAATTGGTCATGTGAAAAAAGTGAAAAGGAAGGAAAAGATCTCTAGATGGAAGGTAGCAAAAGAGAGGCACGGGATTTTTATACAGTTTATGATATGTGAAGTGAGAAAAATATTCCTTATATAAGTTCACTTGTGGATGATGTTTTTGGTTGTTGGCCCCTGCTACTTTTAATCGTTGTTTGGTCCACAACATTTGATAATAGCTTTTTCAACATTCTTAATATCTTGGCTGTTGGGTATGGAGGGCAAGCACTTCAGATCTTTTACAGTTCTGTATCTTTCAACCCTAATCAAAAGCTTGGTACACAACAAACAGATGCTCAGGGTGACTTAGCTTTCTGGTATTTTCAATACTGTCATCTAAAGTAAGTCACAGTTAGTGTTGTAGTACTTGAGACCGGTGTCAAGATTTGATTTTTGGTTTTTTGATCTTGTCTTGATCCGAAGTGACTTTGGTCTCAGTCTCATCTCGGCCTGAAACTAAGTGGTCCCAAGATTTTATTTCAAGACCACAAGTGTGGGAATAACACTAAATTGCTGGTGCATTGTCTGATGTATGTGTTAACATCATTAATGTGATTGGATAAACAACCTTCGGCTTTAAAAGCAATCATTAGACGTATTTCTTATTTGATTTCTTTTGTTACTGTTTTACTGTAAAATAAAATGCATGATGAAGTTGAAACAAATTGGTTTGCAAGTCAATTCAGTGTACTATAGTTTAGGTTTTGATCTGTGATAAGTTGACATTACTACAAAAACAAGTAGTTATATAAAATATATGTTGATTTGTAGTGATGTAGTACTTTGAGTCCGGCCTCAAGACCGATTTCTGCTTTCTCGGACTCGTCTCAGACTCTTTCCTTCAAAGACTCGGTCTTGACTCGGTCTCAGACCACAGTGAGATGAGAAGGACTCGCAATTTCAGACCGAGTCCTCGAGACCAGCACATTTGTTTATGTTCATATAAAAAAACACACTAGCAATAATAATAAAATGCAATGTTGATGCACATTATTTGAAAATGACATCCAATGGTTCAATGCAAAGATTCTGCCATGAGAGCAGTTTATTTATCTCTAGAAAAATAGGCAGATGATGATGCATGTGGTAGGGATTTTTTTTAATGATAGTAAAAGCATAGTCCATATTTGGACGTTAAGACTGCTCCTCTAAACAATTCCCAATCTAGATGAGTCTGTAAGCTGTTGAATACTAACTGGGGTGATATTAAATCATGAATATGAAAACTGATATGTTTTTATGGTCTTGGTCTCGACTCCTAAAGGACTCTGTCTCGACTCGGACTTGCTTCCTCAAAGACTCTGTCTTGACTCGGATTCGACTCTATTTGAAAACCAACGGACTCGGTCTCGACCCTTCAAAGACTCAGTCTTGACTCGGACTCGGCATAGGTGGTCTCGTCCCCATCACTATTGATTTGACAAAAATGCTACATTTTACAGTGTTGTTTTGTTACGTGCCAGTAAGAGATGAACGATTGGATTGTCCAAAAAGAAATCGGTCAGCAAAATAAAAAAAGGCTCACAATATCCAAGATGTAATTTCATCTATTTTTGATGGTCTTGGTCTTGTCTCGGTCCCGACTGACTTTGGTCTTGGTCTTGTCTTTGTCTCACCCCTAAAAGTCTTGGTCTTGACACCCTCTGGTCTTTGTCTTTGTTTAGGGGTCTCTACTTCAACACTGGTTACAGTCGCCTTTTTCTTTGGCCTTTTTGGCATGTTGAATCAGCAGTGGGCCTCATCTGGCAGTCGTATAATTCTGATTAGCTGTTTGGCATAGACATCCAGTTCACAAGAAGAAAAACAGAAGTGATGAAGCAAGCAAACAACAAAGTCAATAGGTAAAGCAGAGAACGCCCTTCTCATCTCTCATTCCAATATATGTGAATATTTGGCTCATAAGACATTATGAATATATCACCAAACTGTCTGTGTGGAGTGAGATTTGTGAGAAGAAAAGTAACTACTGCCACCTGATGGTACCGAAAGTTATTTCATCTCATGCAGGTGCAGAATGGACGTGCTACTTGGCCTCCATCCCTTTGGTGTGTCAGTGCAACTTTGGACCGAGACGCAGCCAACCCACAGGTAAAGTGAGTCAGCCACTGTGACCCTCAGAAGCAAAACTTTTGTGTTACATAAGTGAAGTTTTTTGAGTGTTTAACACAAATATAAATAACTGAGCGATGGTTTTGTATTGCTCATCACCACATTAGGGTTTGGGGCAGCATCATTTACTGAAAATGAGAACATACTGTACACTGAATCTATTAAGATATTACTTAGGTTTGTTTTGAACTGCTGGGCGACCCTATTGACATAGTAAAACTCTTTGCTTCTTGCTGCAGTTTTTTTAATTAAGGGGAGAAATGTCATGAAGCACTGCTGAGGTGGACAATTTCATTCACTATTCATTAACATGTGTAGTTTGTATACTTAAAAAAAATCTGAATTGTTTCAACCTGTGGTTTAGTAAAATATGAACAAATCCAGCCACTGGGTTAAATCAACCTAAAAAACTTAACACCCACTTTTCTTTCACTTAACAACCCAACATAGGTTAATTTAAACCCAACCATGGGTTGAAACAATCCAGAATTTATGATATGTAAATAGTAATCAAAGTTCTTCAAGTTTATAGAGTGATCTAGATATATTTATGTCACATAAACCTTTAATATTTATAAACTGCAGGTTGTTATGGCAGAAATAAGCCACGCCAGTGTGATCAGGGACCCAAAGCGGAGCGTCTTGTATCAAGGGTCTTATTTCCTACCTAAACATTATCATGTTTATTACTCAGCTATTTACATTTTTAGTAAGGTAAGTGTGACGGATGTAAATCAGAGTGCATGCTCAATGTAAAAATGCATTTCACTAATAATCCCTTCTTTTTCATTTTTACGTATTTACTTGATGTTTATTTGTTCATGGAAATGTTTAATTTAGCTTTATACACATTTTTGTCACTCCTGTAAAAAAGAGTTTGTTTATTTGGCGCGATGACGTCATTACTGTTTGGCCGCGCTGCGTCCTCAGACCGCATTGAGCGCGCTGGGGAGAGGTAAGCGGTTTGTGGTGCTCCTTCAATATGAGCCTGTAAAAGTTCACAAAAGTCCGATTAAGTATGTGTTTTGCTGTTATATTGTTGTTAAGAATGTTATAAATGTACTAAACAGTGTTTTATGTTTGGATGGGTGAGATTAAGAGTTTGATACTGGGTACAGAGGTTTGGGTGTGTGTGCGTCAGCAGAGTGATTAAATAACCGGTGTTTAATCTGTGCAGGAGGATAAATCAAAGACTCACACTGTATTCATTCCTGTACTCTCTTTATTTCATCCAGGTATGGGTTACATTTGTTATATTCTTCTGAAATATTCATATTGTATCATTTCTCGTAATTCATGGTTGATTTAAAATTAGCTGTATATTACAATGTGTTTAACATTAGATGATTTAAACATATTTGAATATATATATAAAGAACATGTGTGATTATTTGTCCTACCTTTAATGTTAATGTTGTTTGTACTGTTTCCAATATTACTTTTGATGATATTATTGTGATGTTTGGCTCAGACCGCATTGAGCGCGCTGGGGAGAGGAGGATAAATCAAAGACTCACACTGTATTCATTCCTGTACTCTCTTTATTTCATCCAGTGCTGTCCACACACTTCCTGTTGTCCTCCACAATAAATTCAACATCAGCAGCAATTTTTGAGTCCCATCTCTTCATTGAAACACAACGCAGATCGTAACAGAGAAAGAGTAGAACCGGTTACATTGGTGCCGTGACCCGGATGAAGATTTGCTCGCTGTGGATCTTCGTCCAATGATCAACATCATTTGATCGCCAGGGGACGCTGCATTTCATACAAGGTTTAGAGAACAGTAACATAAATTGGACATTTTCTTGCATAAATAGTGCCATTCACAATTTTTTTCTTTCGCCTGGTATGTTTTTATAATTCTGTTTTGCTTAAAGTGTTTAAGAACATCCTGCCATTGGTTAATTTTTATTCAGTGTTTGGTAATTTAAATGCTAATCAGAGATAATGGCACAAGGTTTTAAGAGAGACTATTTTGATTCTGATGGGAACATGTCAGATCCGAGTTTTGGGAGAGGGAGACTTTTCAGTGACAGTTCATTCACACCAATTGCAGGGAAGGGCAATGTAAGAGAGACACCACCTGCATTCTGTTCCACACGAGTAACTGAACAGACACCTCATCAGTTAGGCGGTGATCCATTATTAGTCAGTCCTGATTTAAGTAATGCAGCATTGCATAATCTCATTACACACATCGCCCAGCAAGTTGGGCAAACCATACTTTCCGCACAGAGTGGAGTAGGCACCAGTGAAAGAGATACCTCCAATGTGCAAACTCCGAGTTTAGGTGCAGGTCAGTCTTCCTCAGATTCTCCCTCATTCAATTTGACAGGGGTTAAATTAGTTATGCAGTCTGAAGCCAGAGAGCCCCCTGTATTCCGAGGAGACATATCAGACAAGCTCACTGTGCATGAGTGGGAAGATTTAATGGACACTTACCTGCGAAAAAGGGGAACACCAGTGGTTGAGCACCATCAAGAAATTCTTTCAAAGTTAATGGGTAAAGCTAAAGACATCGTTAGAATTACCCTTCGCAGTAACACTTCTTTGACTCCTTCTGAGAATCCCAAAGTGATATATGACATTCTAAAACAGCACTTTAGTGAGGTCAGGTACTCGTACATGCCCTTGGCTGACTTCTATGGTACAGTACCTCTACAAGGTGAGAACCCGGTTGACTACTGGCTCCGTTTAAATAAGGCTGTGGATGTCGCAGAAGAAGCCTTAGCCCGGCTTGGGCGACGGATGGATGACCCATGCCAGGAGGCAGCCATGATGTTTGTCAAATACTGTCCAGACCAGACTCTGTCAGCCATTTTCCGATTAAAAGCACCAGATAAGTGGACAGCTAGTGAAGTGCAAGAGCATCTTGACAGATATCAGGCTGAGCAAAAAGAACAGTTGGCAGCCAAATACAAGCGTAACACTGCCATGAGAAATGTTATAGCTCATACTCAGTCATACCCTGTGGAGGTTGAGGTTGCGGCCGGTGGCTGCCCTGTTGTGTCATCTGACAATATCAACACCAGTGTTACATCTCACCCACAGAGCGAAGAAAATTGCATGAAGACGCTTATTGGTCTGCTCGACCGTGCTCTTACTCAGAATAGTCAAATGGAGATGAGGCGCTCCCGACCAGGCCAGTCATCTATGAGAGTATGCAAGGTATGCCTTTCCCATGACCATTCCACCTTAGCACACTGCCGACAACAGCGCCTTTGTCTTGCTTGTTTCCAACCTGGTCACATAAAGAGGAATTGTACAAATACTCAACCCGACCCTGAATCTCAGTTCACACACACGCCTCAGAGTTCGCATCCTTTAAAATAGTTGGCCCACACTCGGAGAGGGGATGTGTGGGCACAGTGAAACAAACCCTCAACAATGAAGATCTTGAGCAGGCTTATGAAAGTGCATGTAAACAAGCACCAAGTGAAGTTAAAGTGATTGCACAAAATATCCAAACTCTTGAAACATTTAATGAGTTGTTTTATGCTCCAGTAATTGTTAATGACAAATTTCAATTGAAAGGAATGATGGACTCAGGATCGATGGCATGTACTTTAAGTGAGGATGCAGAAAGTAGAATGCTAAATGAAAATGTGCTGCTGAAACCCACCACATTGGCACAGGAAATAATGTTAGTAGGATGTGGAGGCAAAGTGACCAAACCTAAATGTATGTATGAAGTTGAGCTTAAGATATATGGAGAAAGATGTCTGGTGCCTGTTCTTGTTGTGCCTGGACAAAGAGATGACCTAATCATTGGAACAAATGTGATTAAGTTTCTTATGCACCAAATGAAAGGCAGTAGTGACTATTGGAGGATCCTTTCTAACAGTACTTTAGAACAGTCCTCGCCGTGTGAACTTTTCTTGGATGTAATGGCAAACACTTGCCGATGGAGAGGTGAAGATCTACCAGAAAAGGTGGGGACTGTCAAACTCCAACGTGCAGTCACATTAATGGCAAAACAGGAACATCTTGTTTGGGGAAGGTTGCCGAGTAATGCTCCTATGTCACCAGGAAGCACTGTAGTTGTGGAGGCCACTTCCTCCAAGTCTATGCCTCGAGACATCATTATCGGACGCGTTGTTACGCCTCTGTGGGGTGATCGTTGGATCCCCTTAAAGGTTACCAATCTTTCAGACAAGCCAATCACTCTTAAGCGGAACCGTAAGCTAGCAGATGTGTTCCCATGCATAGCAGTGGAAGATTTCGAGCTGCTGCAGGGTTTCAGTCATGTTCAAGTGCCTGTGCCCGTAAAACATTGTTCTCCTGATGCCACACATGGGTTAAAAGAGAGGCTGGAGACTGTAGGCCTCAGAGGTATTGATATTGATTCATGTTCTGTCAATGACACCACAAAAGAGAAGCTCGTTCAGTTGCTTGAAGTCTACAATGATGTCTTCTCCAAACATGCACTGGATTGTGGTGAGGTTAAGGGCTTTGTCCATCGCATCCGATTAACAGACGACCGCCCATTCCGACTTCCATACCGTCGAGTACCGCCTGCTTCTTACCAAAAACTACGCCAGGCTCTTACAGAAATGGAAGAGCAGGGAATAATTCGAAAATCTGTTAGCGAGTTTGCTTCGCCTCTGGTATTAGTATGGAAGAAGGATGGCAGCCTAAGAATCTGTACGGATTTTAGATGGTTAAACGCACGGACTATCAAGGATGCTCACCCGCTACCACACCAATCCGACTGCCTGGCTGCGTTGGGTGGAAACACTCTCTTCAGTACTATGGATCTTACATCAGGCTTTTACAATGTCCCCATGGCTGAAGAAGATAAAAAGTACACCGCGTTTACAACTCCAGTAGGACTACATGAATATAATAGGATGCCACAGGGGTTATGCAACAGCCCAGCCTCTTTTATGCGTATGATGTTAAGCATCTTCGGAGACCTCAATTTTAGCAGTCTGTTGTGCTACCTCGATGATTTGCTTGTTTTTGCGCCTGATGAAAGTGTGGCTTTGGAACGCCTGGAGGTAGTGTTTCAACGATTGAGGCTTCACAATCTCAAGCTAAGCCCGAAAAAGTGCCATCTATTGCGGGCATCTGTTCGATTTTTAGGCCACATTATTGACGGACATGGTGTTTCTGTGGATCCTTCAAAAGTAGAGGCCATTGCTGAGCTGTCCAAAGCCGACCTTATGGAGGAAGACGGGTGTACACCATCTGTACGGAGAATTAAGTCTGTTTTAGGGATGATTCTCTATTACCAGCACTTCATACCAAATTGTTCCTCTATGGCCAAACCGCTCTTTTCCTTAACAGCTGGACGAAAGAGGAAGACAAAGGTTGGAACAGATGTTAAGGCTGGCACATACAGGAAGCTTAAACCTTCTGACTGGACTCCAGAGTGTGATGATGCGCTCTCCAATCTAAAAGAGAATTTACTTCACTGTGCAGTTCTAGCACATCCAGATTTTTCTCTTCCTTTAATCCTGTCAATTGATGCTTCTTTTGATGGACTGGGGGCTGTTTTATCACAGGTGCCAGCAGGTGAGGAAAAAGCCCGCCCCATAGCGTTCGCAAGCAAAAGCTTAAGTAACTCTCAAAGAAAATACCCTGCGCACAAGCTCGAGTTCTTAGCCCTAAAATGGAGTGTGTGTGAAAAATTCAGTCATTGGCTCAAGGGTCATACATTCACAGTATGGACCGACAATAACCCACTCACCTATATTCTTTCAAAGGCTAAACTTGATGCATGCGAACAGCGCTGGGTGTCCAAGCTTTCGGCATACACATTCGATCTAAGGCATATTGCAGGAAAAAAGAACACTGTTGCTGATGCTTTAAGCCGTGACCCATTTGCAAAAACAGTCAGCCGCAGGCTTATCACAGAGCAATATGGAAGTTTACTTGCTGAGGCAGAGGGAGTCAATGAAGATGGGATCCAAGACACCTTCCGTTTGAAAGCAAATAACGCTTATGTGTCCCCTCAGCTGAGTCCAGTAGTGCCCTGTGATCACACAACAGTCAAAGCACAATTGACCTTTCATAACCAATGGGAGACTGTGGCAGAGTTAAGAGCTGTGCAAGCGATTCAGTCCATTCAGAGTACTATGACACCAGGCCATGACACAATATCAGCCATCTCCATTGAGGAGATACAGCAGGGCCAAGAGTCGGATCCAGCAATCTCAAAAATCATACCCTTCTTGAGTCAAGGAAAGCAGCCGTCAAGGCGTGAAAGGGCTGGAATGAATGTAGGAGCCCTAGCCCTTCTTAAGCAATGGGACCGGCTGAAGGTTCAGAATGGAGTGGTCTATCGAGTTTCTAAAGACCCGCTCAGTAATTACAGGAGATTCCAACTTGTGCTGCCTGTGAGTCTGAAGACCAGAGCTTTGAAAGGTGTACATGATCATGCTGGTCACCAGGGGCAGTCGAGAACTCTCCATCTGACTCGACAACGCTTTTATTGGCCAAAAATGGAGCGTGACATAAGAGAATATGTCAAGTGCTGTCATAGGTGTATATTAGCTAAAACTCCAGAGCCCTCTGCACGAGCCCCTCTTGAAAACATCAGGACCTCTGCCCCTATGGAGTTGGTGTGTTTGGATTTCTGGAGTGCTGAAGACCACAAACAGCATTCTGTGGATGTATTAGTTGTAACAGATCACTTTACGAAGTTGGCCCACGCCTTCCCGTGTGTGAATCAGACAGCTAAACAAATAGCCAAAAAGCTGTGGGACCACATCTTCTGTGTTTATGGATTTCCAACACGCATCCATACGGATCAGGGCGCCAATTTCGAAAGTACCCTTATAGCAGAACTGCTAAAGTTGACAGGCACAGAGAAATCACACACAACAGCATACCATCCCATGGGAAACGGTGGAACTGAACGCTTTAATCGAACCTTAGGCAGTATGCTGCGCTCTCTGCCTCTCAAGGAGAAGCACAAGTGGCCAGAGCAGATACAGACGCTGACATTTGCTTATAATGCCACAGTACACGAAACCACTGGATACGCCCCTTTCCAACTCATGTTCGGCCGCATTCCAAAGCTTCCTGTTGATGTCATGTTTGGACGGGTATTACATGACCCAGTGATCGTTGACCATGACAGTTATGTTAAAACACTGATGTCTTATCTTCATGAAGCTGCAAGCATTGCTCAAAAACACACTGAGAAAGAACAGAAAAAGCAGGCTAAGGTTTATAATCGGCGAATCAAGGGCACATGTCTAAACATTGGGGATAAGGTGCTTATCGCTAACAAGAGTGAGAGAGGAAAGAAAAAGCTCGCTGATAAGTGGGACCCCACAGTTTACACGGTTAAAGACAGAAATTTGCAAACAAACATATACAAACTGATTGATGATGAAGGAAAATTAAAGGTTGTGCACAGAAACTTGATTCTGGATATCAGCTTTCTGCCCATAGAATCACCTGAGGAGGATAAAGATATCCAGTTTGATACTGAGGATGCAGAGAGCCAGTCTTGTATGTCCGAATTGTTGGATTCATCAGAGGAGGAGAATTCTGAAAATGGAACAAGAGCATGGGAGTTTAATGATCTAGTTGAAACTGAGAGTCAAGAGTCTATAGGTGATGGTGATCCAGAGTCCAACCATTCAAACCAAGCACAAACTCCAGCAGACACACAAGCACAAACTCCAGCAGACACACAAGCACAAACTCCAGCAGACACACAAGCACAAACTCCAGCAGACACACAAGCACAAACTCCAGCAGACACACAAGCACAAACTCCAGCAGACACACAAGGTGTACGAACACGTGCAGGGAGAGTAGTCAAAAAAGTAAGCCGTTTAATTGAGTCCTTAGCACAAAAACCTCTTTATATTCAGGGAGTGGGGTCAACTTCAGCAAAGAAAACTGGATCAATTCTTTCTTTATTTTAAATACAAACTTTATATTCCATAACAATACTGTGAAAGCGTAGTTGCAATGTTTGAATTTCATTAAGTGTAATACAGACCAGATTATTGTATGTTGTACAAGGCAGCATGCTGTTCTGAGAATGTCTAAGACTTGATCAACCTTGGACTTTCTTAATCCATAAAGTGGGTAACTTACTATGTTGAACTGCGAATGAGATTCGTCAAGAAATCTGTTTCTGTTGGATCAATTATGTTAATTGGTCAGGATATTAGTGAAATTCAAGAGGGGTGAATGTGACGGATGTAAATCAGAGTGCATGCTCAATGTAAAAATGCATTTCACTAATAATCCCTTCTTTTTCATTTTTACGTATTTACTTGATGTTTATTTGTTCATGGAAATGTTTAATTTAGCTTTATACACATTTTTGTCACTCCTGTAAAAAAGAGTTTGTTTATTTGGCGCGATGACGTCATTACTGTTTGGCCGCGCTGCGTCCTCAGACCGCATTGAGCGCGCTGGGGAGAGGTAAGCGGTTTGTGGTGCTCCTTCAATATGAGCCTGTAAAAGTTCACAAAAGTCCGATTAAGTATGTGTTTTGCTGTTATATTGTTGTTAAGAATGTTATAAATGTACTAAACAGTGTTTTATGTTTGGATGGGTGAGATTAAGAGTTTGATACTGGGTACAGAGGTTTGGGTGTGTGTGCGTCAGCAGAGTGATTAAATAACCGGTGTTTAATCTGTGCAGGAGGATAAATCAAAGACTCACACTGTATTCATTCCTGTACTCTCTTTATTTCATCCAGGTATGGGTTACATTTGTTATATTCTTCTGAAATATTCATATTGTATCATTTCTCGTAATTCATGGTTGATTTAAAATTAGCTGTATATTACAATGTGTTTAACATTAGATGATTTAAACATATTTGAATATATATATAAAGAACATGTGTGATTATTTGTCCTACCTTTAATGTTAATGTTGTTTGTACTGTTTCCAATATTACTTTTGATGATATTATTGTGATGTTTGGCTCAGACCGCATTGAGCGCGCTGGGGAGAGGAGGATAAATCAAAGACTCACACTGTATTCATTCCTGTACTCTCTTTATTTCATCCAGTGCTGTCCACACACTTCCTGTTGTCCTCCACAATAAATTCAACATCAGCAGCAATTTTTGAGTCCCATCTCTTCATTGAAACACAACGCAGATCGTAACAGAGAAAGAGTAGAACCGGTTACATAAGGAACATTAAATATTGATTTTAAATATTTTATTTGCTCATTTTTAAGAAATGTAGACCTTCCGGCAGGAAAACACGTTCACTTTCAGTTTTAAGATAATACAAGATGTTCAAATGTCACAAACACACAAACAAAAAAACGCCCTCTCCATGCAAATGAACAGGACTCGGGCCGAAATAAAAATAAATAAATTACACTTCCAATAAAATTTTCTGAAAAATGTTTTTGGTCCTTTAGGTAGTTGTTATCACGTTGATATACGTTAAATTGTTCATTTTTGTTATACGTTTCATTTTAACTAGTAATTTAATGCTATAGGAATGGGGGTGTCGTTATGATTGACATTTGTGATTGACAGCTTCTCTGAGCGGACTCTCGGAGCTTCGAGGGAAGATTGAAGATTACTAACTATTAATTTTCGATTTCACACCAACAAAATGAGTTGTATTTAACTTACCTTATTTTATCAAGCTAGTCCAATGAGACGTTTAAGGGGCGTGGTTGAATTGGGCGCACGAGCATTTGTTTTTTTTTGTGCAGCATATTTTGCACGCCAAAATACCGCGGTTCCGTATCCGTGTTCCAAGGACGATTCCTTCTGTGCATTCCCTGGCTCCAAACTGATGTTTTTGCATAACATGTCAGGCCCATCGTTGTACATTTTTATAAGTTCAGTTGCAAGGCTTTATTTTATAAATATTGTAGAGGTATTGTTCACTGTATGTCTTGCTTATGCATTAACTAATTGTTAACAAATACACCGTAATGTTAAGTGTTAACAAAAAGTGTTTATCGATGTGATGTGGTGTGTGGCTTGATATGTATAGGCTCTTGACCTTGAGGGTGGGGATCTGTAGCGGTTGAGGCTGTGCGCTGGTTGGTAACTGTGACATGAAGGACAAGAGTCATGGTCGTTGAGTCATCATCTTGCTCCAGGACCATTGCTCCAGTTATGAGGTCAATGTGTCTCCGGTGACATTGTATGCAAGTTACTTAAACAGATAAATAGAGTCACTGCCACTGGTTTTATAACACTTATTATATTCATGTTGTTTTCTGATAAAAGTTGCTGTCCGTGTTGCTGAACATACAGATAACTGTGTGTATCCACGTGACTCAAAGCCTCACTGTTCAATACTCTGATGTATAATTGTTTATGACAGATCAGACAGAACAGTTTTGTACATGACAGGTATGTAAAGTCCCACTAGCTTCAATTTTTGGTCCGGTAATTTTGACAGCTTCTGCTGTGGTATAGGAGTCTGAATTACCTGGATGGATTTCATGATGAAATTAACCAGGCCATTTTGCATCTCAAAAATAAAAAAATTATCTTGCATAAAAAAATTATTTGCAATGTGCATTGTTTGACAGTTTAGCACATTTAATATTTTCCAAATTTAATACAGTAATGAAATTCCAAATGTTTTTTTATAATGTGGTTTGTGTGGTCTATAGGAAACACTACCATAATGTATACTTAAATACATGCAATAGCCAGTCAGTTTGTTTTTGCATTCAAAGTAATGATAGTAAATATATTTAGTTGTGAACAACTGATATTTACAATTAGATGATAATAATCACAAAATAGATTACAATCGTAATAGTCATAGTGCATAATAGCTAAAGTAATATCTGTAATTAACTTTTCTTAATATTTGTGACCCTTTCTGTAAAATCCGGTCTAAAGTCTCATAGAATAAAAGTCACTAATAATGAGATTAGGAGCATTAGATATTGATTTCACTATGATTTCAATTTTTGACATGATCTTATTCAGCAAATTTTAAAGATACCAAGATTATATTTTCACTGAATGTTCTTAGAATGAGTTTATGTTGAAAACGGTAAATCACAAAAATTACTTTAGCTGGGTTTTCACAAACTGGGACACATTTGTCATTGTTCCCTTGCTCAGGAAATATCTCTGTATTAATAGTTTAAAGGAATATTTCACTTTTTTTTTAAATTCTGATAATTTACTCATCCCCATTTCATCCAAGATGTTTATGTCTTTCTTTGTTCAGTTGAGAAGGAATTACGTTTTTTAAAGGAAAACATTCCAGAATTTTTCTCCATATAGTGGACTTTAGTGGACCTCAACAGTTTACAGTTTCAATGCAGCTTCAAAGGGCTCTAAACCATCCCAACCGTGACATAAGGGTCTTATCTAGCAAAAGGATCGCTTGATTTCCATTGTGACCTATTAATTTCACATCAATTAGTCTGATTGACAAACTAAGGGGGGGATACAGACAACTGTAGATTTGAACATACATTATACCCCATTGGTGTGTTTACCATCAATGTGTGACTGGGTTGGTTATGTTTGGAGTTTGTTCTGCTTTATTACTACATTACTACATGCTTTATTACAACTACATTTCAACTATGCATATGTTTTTTCATGCATAGTGCATGTGTTTGACATTATGGGCCCTATTTTAATGATCTGAAACGCAAGTGCGAAGCGCAATGCGCAAGTGACTTTGTGGGCGGATCTTGGGCGCTGTTGCTATTTACCCGGCGGGAGAAATAACTCTTGCGCCAGGCGCAAATCAATAAGGGGTTGGTCTGAAGTAGGTTCATTATTCATAGGTGTGGTTTGGGCGTAACGTCAAATAAACCAATCAGAACCCTATCCAACATTCCCTTTAAACGCAAGGGCGCAAGTTCCACGGCGGGTTGCTATTATTATGACGGATTTACCAGGCGCACGCCAGGAGCGGTTCACGGCCGAGGAGACCGACGTTCTTGTAAGAGCAGTCAAAGACAGAGAAGTTGTTTTGTATGAGGATAGGAGAAACCCGCCCAAATCAGCGTCGGTTAAACAGGCGTGAGAGGAAATAGCCACAACTGTCGGTAACACTTTATTTTACGACCCGCAAAGTACCGCGTAATTAAACCGAATTTACAGCGTACCTATTTGTAACAACAGGGTAGGTAACCTGTAGGTATAAGGGAATAATATTTTAAGTTTGGGGTAATAAGGGGGTAAGAATATGAAGAATTATAAATTATTTATACTCTAAGTATTTTATAACAACAGGGTACCTATTGTAATATTACGTGGTATGTATGACTTAGTCAAGTCTATGGGGAAATTATGTTTTATTTATTTTTTATTGTGAATTTTTCATATTGACTACTGAATGTTGTATACAGTCAATGTCTACGAGCCACATCGGCAAATAAATATAACAGCATATCACTTTTATTTTAGTAGCCTATATTACTTGCTTTTAATAACAAAAGTCCAGCTGATTTAATGTGGTTATCTTTTTTTTAAGGTAAGTACAATAAAAATAGCAACTTATTCCCTATTTACCAGGAAACTCCTACATTTGCGGACATATTTGAAGTGGTGCTTTGCAATTTATTTACTGTAAACACAAGTATTTTAGCCAAATATAATTTATGCAATGGCAAACCAGAATGAAACAACAGCAGATATCAGCTCCCGCTAAAGCAAAAGACGACTACATGCGTAGGCTACTGCGCAGGTGTAGAGCGCGCGGCCGTCTGCAGGAGGTTTGCTGGAACGCGATCCTGAGGTGAAATTTCTTTAAGAGGTTTTAAAAACGTTCTACACTGTGGAGTACGGCTACGAGTGATGTTAGCAGGATCCGCATGCTGGATAAGGTGACTGGTTTTGTTAATACATGACTCAAGCATTTCAAACAATGTTTTTCAAGAAAGTTGCTAGCTAACGGTAGCAGGTTAGCTAGCACATAAGTAAGCCTAAAGTTATTAACGTAACTGGCTCAGAAAACTCTGTTTCTGTCAAGGCACAGTGAAGAAACATTTACTGAAGGCTTTCATTTATGTTTTTTATATGTAATGCAGAACAGTATTTGTGAGACGACATCAACTCATCATCGGAGTGGACAAGAACACCAACAGAGGAAGCCAAGCCGCAAAAACAATGAAAATTGTCATGACTTTTTATTTTAAATAAAAGTTATGTGTTAATAAACATTAAGTGTTGGCTTAATTATAGTGTTTTAAAGATGTTTTGAAATAAGTTGTTTTAAAATAAAAATAACAATATTCTGTATGTTTATGGTATTTACCCTATAACATTTATAACAAGAGGTGAACAAAGCACCACTTTAGTTTACAGCCCGCAAATATAAGAGTTACCTGGTAACTCATGTATACATATACAGATCAAAGAGGTACAAGTTGCTATTATTTTTATTGTGTGTTATATTTTATTTGCCGACGTGGCTTGTAGACATCAACTGTAGGCTATACAAAACACTTCATCAGGTAAGTAGCAAATATGAAAAAAAAACATATTACCCATAGACGTAAGTCATACATACCACGTAATATTACAATAGGTACCCTGTAGTTATGTACGCGGTACTTTGCGGGTCGTAAAATAAAGTGTTACCCAATTGTCTCATCAGCTGGCATCCCCATCGTTGCGCCAAGCGCTACAATGATGTCAGGAGACGGGGGAATCCCAAGCTTGCCAGCATAAATCGGGCACGCCGTGTAACGGGAGGTGGATCTGCCTACACATGACCTGACGCCAGCAGAGGACATCGCTGTGTCCACCCTCACCGCTGAAAGGGTTTGGGGGCTTTGAAATCGGAACCAAGAAACGCAAGCAAGGTCCAACCCCAAAGTACTCTTACAAATCAAGTTCATATACATTAAGGTTTCTTAAGAAAACATTTTAATTATTATTTACTTATTAATTATTAGTATTTAACGCAGCCACACAATAAATAAAAACTATTACCACAATGGTCACCACTATTATTCCCCTTATCTCATGTGTTAATATTTTTTATTGTAACAATTTATGATTTGCAAAAATAACTGTTGCATCTGTGTAGATTAGATAAGCAAAGTGTGTGCGCGTTGTGCACGCTATACATTATGGTCAAGCATGCGCTCTTAAAATAGCATAATGAACCACACGCAACGCGCCACTGACTTTAGAGTAGTTTTTTTCTGGTCAGTGGCGCAACTGTTTTTTGAAACTGCAAAATAGCATCAGGGATGGTTTGCGCCGCAACACGCCTCCTTTTTTGCGCTGAACCGCCCAGGGAGCGCAAGTTCATTCCCTAGTTTGCCGACGTGCGTCTGTGGAGGGAAAAACCCGCTGTGCCGCCGGTGCAAAATACGAATGATACATGCGTCACTGACAAAGTCAATTGCGCTGGGTGCAAGATAGGGCCCTATGTGTGTGTCCATTCGTCTGCGATCTCTTTGCCTCAGCACGTCTGCTAGTGTCTTACATTTACAAGTTTCAATCTTTAGAGTCTTTAATAATAAGGTCACTCCTGAGAGAGCAGACCTCTTGCCTTTTAATAAGACTCCCCTGCATCTCTGCCACATTACCGGTTTTCCTTTCCTCAATTTATCGTGCCACGTTGTTTATATGACCAGCTCGCATTTGAATAACATGTCAGACTCTGTTGTTGTTTTAGCAGAATGATGAATACGATAAAGAACAAAATTTACATTTTCCCCCAGAAGACTAACGTAGATCTGCTGATTTATGACTGTAATGCAAAGTTTAGCAAAGCTAATTAGAGACAGTGTTCCCTGGGTCAGATTTAATCAGAACAACATTTACATTGGACGGCGGAGACTCCAAGGAGAGAGAAGGTGGTGCGAAAAGCCCAGAATGAGATATTACAGCCGAGTTTAGGGTTTTGAGTAAACCCAACATAACAGAGAGTGCAATTACACCCTATAAAGTCAAATAACAGCATTGCTTCTGCTGGTTTGTGATGAATGAGAACTATTTTTGCAATTAGGTGAGAAAATATCTCGGTTTAAGTTGCTTTCAGGTTCTCATGGGAAGTTGGGTAATTACGCAGTGATGTGGGTCATATTTCATTTTCTATTCTTGACTTCTCCACAACTTTTTTAGCATTTGTGCATCAAATTAACAAGCAAATGATGTTTGTCAAATGTGCTGTTGATGCTTGATGTATTCATCTACACTGTAAAACTTTTCTGTAAATTTACAGCGAATTTCTAACAGTATTGTACTGTATTTTCAAAAAACAGTGTTAGACTGTATATTTACAAAATATTTACAGAATGTCTGTAAATGTACAGAATTGTCCTGTTTTCAGCATGCAAAATTCGTAATACAGAATAATACTGTAAAAGCATTGCATTGTGGGATTGATTTCCTTCGCGCTCAATATTTGAATGTAAGCAGAGCTAGTGCTTCGGAAGTTCGGACGCCCTTTATTTGTTAGGATTGGTTATTCATATAAACAATGACGATATGAAGACAACGCGTTCAACTTTTAATCTATAGCTGCCTGTGATGTGAAAACGTACACAGAACAATTAAAAGTTACACGACGACGCGGCAGAAATGAGAGGATTATGCATGCAGCAAGAAGACGGGGAGAATACAATGTGTCTGTGATGAAGATAAACGAAGATTGACTGACTGTGCATCATTGACACGGTAAGACACTGTTGTTTTATTCGATTGCATTTCTGAACGGTTTGCACGAGTTGACTATTTTTAGGAGCTGCGTTGTTGTTACGCTAACTTGCTAAACTCTTAACAGACAGCACACGACACGTTGATAAAGATGTTTTTGTAACTTATCTGTCTGTTAATTCTTTCGTTTTTGACGACTAAAGATGATAATGTGAATTGCCCTAAAACAACACAATGTTGCTGTCTGTCGGTGGTGCGTTGTGATCATAGGGTTGTGATTTAGCTTAAGTTAGCTTGTAATACACGTAAAGAACTAAACATTTCAGCTTGTTCTCAAATATACACCAAGTTAAGTTACTTTGATATGAAAACGTTGTGGTTGTAGCCTACATTCATCACAAATATAGTTTTATTTGTATTTTAAAGTTATTATAAGTGAAATGATGTCAGACTTATCTCAGATATTAAAGTTTAGTTAAATAACCCCCACCTCCATTACTTCTTTGTCACGTCATTTAAAAGTGTTTGATTAACATATTTTTGCAATTATCACTCAAATTTGGTGATGTATAGTATATGTATGTAATATACTTCTATATACAGTACCACTCAAAAGTTTGAACTTACTTCCCATGTCCAAACTTTGGCCTGGTACTGTATACAGTACCAGTACAATATACTGTAGTATATTTGTATTGTCCTGTAATATACACATTTTAACCTAATATCTGTATTTGCATCGGTTGAGCTCAAGTTATGTTTAATAGTTATATTTGTAAATGGCTAAATAACATCACAAAAATATAAACAAATTTTATTTTAAATTTTGTATCTTTTTTGTTTTGGTCGATTTCAGGTCCGTCTCTTAAGCAACCAGCGCTGGATGTTGAGCATGGACGGTCAGGTTGTGTGTGAAGGAGAGCAGCGCAACTTTGTCTCTGGTCTTGCAACGCTCAGATTTGCCTCATTCTACAATTTTATCCTCCAGGATCTGGAAGCGGTGGCATGCACCCTTGGGTTTGTTCAGAGGTTAGATGCACATTTCCCATTCATATGTTAAAATGTTTTTTTTTACATATTGTAAAGGTCTGCATCAAGATGCAAAGCGTAAAACTGAAACTTCATATTTACATTAAATAAGTAAGTATGAACTGTATTCATCTGACCTCAGTTTTTCTCCGCTTACACCAGGGGTAGGCAAGTTCGGTCCTAGAGAGCCGCAGTCCTGCATATTTTAGCCTAAGCACTGAAAATCTAACCTGATTTCTAATTCCTAAAGACATTGATTCAGGTGTGTTTGATTAGGGTTGGAACTAAACTCTGCAGGACTGCGGCTCTGTAGGACCGAACTTGCCTACACCCGGCTTACACTTTTGCCATGGTTTTTGTGCTGAAATACTGCCAAAAACATTGCAAGTTTGCAAACACAATTTTATGAACGACAAATACAAATTAATTGCGCAGAATCTGTCTCGGTGTGTTAAATAAACCACTTTTAAATGTGTAAATGACTTGTTGCATACTGAGGGTAGGGTGGCCATTCGTGCCAGTTCCGCCGGACACGTCCCGAACATGTTTTCGGGTGCGTTCTCCGGAAGTTGCGTTGCTCGTATGCATACGTCGAATGCATAAGATTGCTTTTCTGAAATTAAACCAGAAATATTAAACCTTGATGAGATCCAAAAACATGTTCGAATGGCCACCCTAACAGAGGGTAAAACTATTTCCTGAAATAACCGGACATTAACAGTTTTGTCATAATTCTCTCACTCATTTGAGCTTGCTAGCGCGTGTGGAAAGGCGTGGCTATCAAATGAGGCTTTTAATGACTCGTTGTTTTCTCTTTTATGATTGGTTGAATAACGGCAGTAGTTGTCTCAGTATTCGGTAGCCCAGTAGATATTGAGTTATTTCAGGAAATTGTTTTATAAAAACTGGTTTATTTTACACACTAAGACAGATTCTGTGTGATTCATTTGTGTTTACCGTTCATAAAACTGTATTTTTGAAAGAATGCCACTGTTTGCACACTTGCAATGCTTTTTGCAGTATTTCAGCCCAAAAATCCATGCCAAACGTGTAAATGCAGAAAAACTGAGGTCAGATGAATACAGTTTATATTTATTTAGCCTAAATATGAAGTTTTACAAGACATGAATTACGCTTAAGATTAGCAGTTCAATGTTGCCAAACTTTTTTCTTATGCCTGCAACTTGATTTACACCTTTACAAAACAATGTCACCTTTATGCTTGCAATGTCACATTTCCAATTTGACCAGTGATTTGTTGTTTTTAACAGAACATTGATCTTCCCCCATTTCTTCTGTTTAAACCAAATAATTCAATTAAATTGCACAATTATTAATACAGATTTATTTGTTGTTTTTTAATTACTGTGTAAAATAAGAAGACTTATTAAACTTTTTTTATCAACATAATAATAATTGTTCTTGTTTGTTTTTTGCCTTGCAGATGATTTCTCTACATCAACCTGGAACGTGGATCAAAGATGAAGAAAGGGAAAAAGAACACTACTGTGAATCCACAGGTTTCCACTCTTCTTAGAAAACTTACAGACTTTAAATGCAATTTTGTTTAGACACTTCCACTATCCAGTGTAGTTGAATTAAAAGGAAATAAAGTTTCCTACATTGTTAATGATGTGCTGTTAACTGAAGTACAAACGTACAGCTGGCATTTCATCCAATATGCTTATGTGTAAGAATTAATCCACTTTTAAAATGATGCAAAAAAAAATTAAGTCAGGAGGGAAAATACAGTAAAGGATTAGTCCACTTTCTTAAAGGAGTAGTCCACTTTAAAGATGGGGTCCATTGACTTTTCATAGTAGGAAAAAAAAGTAAGTCAATGGGCCCCATCTTTAAAGTGGACTACTCCTTTAATAAAAAAATCCTGATAATTTACTTACCCCTAAGTCATCCAAAACGTTTATGTGTTTCTTTGTTCAGTCAAGAAGAAATTATTTTTTTTTTGTTTTTGTTTTTTTGAGTAACACATTCCAGAATGTTTCTCCATATAGTGGACTTTAATGGACCTCAACAGTTTACAGTTTAAATGCAGTTTAAAAGGGTGCATACAGCTTCAAAGGGCTCTAAACTAGGGCTGCATGATAAATCACATGTGATTGTCATTGCGCATCTTGTCGGTAGAGCCGGTTCCTTGATTAGTAGTAAATCGCCATCACCTGCTTTCAAATGGAGCAGCATGTACTACACAAAGCCATAGATCACTGACAATCATGGCAAAATTTGCATTAATAATATGTATGCAAAGGTCACGCATCACAAATGTGAAACACACACTTGCAGACCATTTTAAACAACAAACTGACATAAAGACATTAATTGTTATCATTCCACATACAACAACGTCTGAACGTTCCTCTTTCTCCATGCTTGTAAACACTGGGGCGGTAGTTTTGCATGCATCACGTGTGACCTTTCAACATGCTTAAGCATTACGTTAGATTGCGCTGGTGGGACACAAAGCTAGTGCAAGATGAGAAGTTATTGATTGATAGTACTTATTTTTTATTTTTCTCAATAAAAATGATGATGGTTTGCTAGATAAGATCCTTATGCCTTGGTTTGGATCGTTTAGAGCCCTTTAAAGCTGCATCAAAACAGCAAACTTTAAACTGCATTTAATCTGTAAACTATTGAGGTCCAATAAAGTCTTTAAAATTGAGAAAAAGCATGGAGTGTTTTCCCTAAAAAACTTAATTTCTTATTGACTGAACAAAAAAAGACATCCACATTTTGGATTACATGTGGGTGAGTAAATTATCCATATTTTTTATTAAGAAAGTAGAGTAATTCTTTAATGTATTTTCCCTCCTGACTTTCTTTTTTTGCATCATTTAAAATATTTTGAAATATTTCCATTCTTTGAAAGTTAATAAGATCACTTGATTGTTAATGTTCTGATAATTCATAACTGTTCTGTCAACTGTTTATTAATTGTAATTCATACAGCTGACATTTCAGCAAACATGTTTATGTAAATTTTATGGCCTTTGCTTTTAAAAAATAAAGTTTTATATTCTAAGAATTTTGTATTTGTGTATTATGTATTTAATTTCCATTTGAGACTATTGTTACTGTTACACATATAATATAAATTCCTAATTTAAAAGTGGCATATCAGTAAAATACAGAATGGGTTATAGTTCTGTAAAAATACAGTAATTTGCTGGCAATATAGCTGCCTGTATGTAAATTTACAGTGTAAAGTTTTACAGTGTATACTGTAAAAATAAATAAATTACAGCGTTATACTGTATCTGACAATTACAGTGCAAGACTGTAAATGTTGTTTACAGTAGTGGTTCTGTAAAAATACAGTAAACGGCTGGCAACCCAGCTGCCAGTATTTTACTGTAAATTTACAGTGAAAAGTTTTACAGTGTATGTGTTTAGCTGCAATCTGTGCCTTGTCTGTTGTTTTAAACATTCAGCTGCTTTTGCATTTGCCAAACACAATCAGAACTGACTGCTCTTAAAACCAATGTAAAATTATAAATAGTCACCATAAGATTTCCTTTGCATCCAAACAAACACCCACATTGTCATCTCTGTTTAGCATCATTTAATACAAAAGTTACAAATGAATTTTCCTAGGTTCTGAGATTTTTTTATGAAATGCCACATTAGGTACGTTTACATGCAACCAAATAATCTGTTTTTTAATCGCATTGATGTTAAAATTGTATTGAAAAGTCTTCATGTAAACACCTTAATCAATATGATTGAGGACGATCGGATAGCAAGGCAGGTGCATCACGCATTATTAACCTCCTAAGACCTGGGTTTTGGTTTGTCTTTTTTTCTTATTTCTACCAGCTATTTTGGGGTTAGGAAGAACCAATACATAACAAAACCAAATTGTTTTCTAAGAACATAAAGTAGTGTATTTGTCCATGTTTGTGTACAACAGGTTCCAGTACATATGTGGACATCCAGGTCCTAGGAGGTTAAGTTAAGGTTACTGGGGTCACGCGATGTACATTCTGCAGCGTTATGTGTCCTTTAAAAACATTAGGCTACTTACAGCTAAAAAATAGCGTTGTGACTTTTGAAAAGTGTGTTTTCATCACCTATATCTGAAAACATCTTAAGAACAACTTTCTCCAACTCCGCTTTGACTTTAATCCAGAGATAAAGCCTGAATGGGAGATGCTGTCCGCAGCGAGACGTTGCCAAGTCCTCTGCTTTTTTTTCGAGTTTAGATTTGAGCAACTGTTTAAATTGTTACCACCAGTTTTTTTTTTCTGCGGGTTAAAGATGAAATTATTTAGTTCATTAGTTATTGGTATTTGGGCTGTGAATAGTCATTGGGATGCTTTTGGGCTAGTTTTGAATGTCCATTTGGGATGGATCTAATATGCGAATCTGGCAACCTTGGCTGTGCGCTTTCGCAGACGTTCGGTTCAGATTCTTCATGTAAACGGACATTTTAATCAGATTGCAGTGTTTAGGGTGCATGTAAACTGTATCGTCGTAACCTTCAATCAGATTAAATTCAATCGGATTGACAAAATTTTGTAAACATAGACATTGTAAACAAGCTCAATATAATAATTTTGATTTGATTTTAGCATTTATATGCTTTCAGAGAGAATTATGGGAAATGCACATTCCATAAAAGTTGTATCATAAACCAGATAAACAAGTAATATTTTAGGACAGCTTTATAGGAATTTTTATATTTAAAGTGATTTAAAGTTCTCCCACAATTAAAAAAAAACTGTCATTTACTCATCCTCATGTTCTGAATACAAAAAAGATATTTTGATTAAAAATAGCAAGCACACAATTGGTTGTACGTCTATAGTATTTGTTCATCTCACTATGGATCTCACTCAGATAGTGTCACCAGTGTGCTTACCGTCATTTATCAAAATGTTTTCAGAATAGAGAAACTTATACAGGTTTAAAACAACATACGATTACATGCAAACAAACAATCCATTTGTAATTGTAATGAACAAAATCATGTCACACCTTAATAAATACGATTGAGGTTGATTGGATGCCAATTTCGATCGTATTAAAAGGGGTAGTGTACTCCGATCTGTGATCTGATCATCAGGAGAAAAGTATGCATGTAAACACTTGAACTGATGCAAAAATACGTTGTGCACATGTGCAGAACATTTTTGCTCAAGTTCACATCTTATTTACATTTCGCATTATTCTTGTCACAAAAACATGCAATAGCAACACAATGGCAAAACGCATTATTAAGGTCATGAGGTCTGTGGTCACTGTACATTTTGTAGGGTTCATGCACTTTGACTTTGGACATTTTTCTAAGCATGAACTCGACGAGATATGTTGTGCACAGCTTTGCCAGATCCTCTGCTTTTTGACAGAGTTTAAATTTTGCAAAACTTGTTTCCGCAAGTTTTTATTTTTTTGCTGGTTAAAGATAAAAGAATTTTAGTTATTGGTATTTAGGCTGTTAATAGACATTTTAAATATCAATTGGGATGGTTTTGAAATGCAAATCTGGCAACCCTGGCTGTGCGCTTGCACAGTCGTTTGGTTCAGATTATATGGAATGTATGATTAACAGTGTTTGGAATAACGCCGTTTAAAAGAACGGCGTTACGTAACGACGTTCATTTTTCAGTAACGGGCTAATCTAATTAATTACTTTTCCCGCCGTTACAACGCCGTTAACGTTACCGGACGTTAAATGCGGTGCGTTACTATGCACTGACTTAACCTGTGTGATCCAAACGCAACCCTGGCTCACACAGCTAGTGAGGAGGTAGGTTAATAACGAGATAAGCGATTATGATTGGCTAAGGCAGAGTAATGTGTTTCATGGTAGCCAATCAGAGCCAGTGTTGTTATACACATGCCAGCGCACGCGCCTGCGGCGACACACACACAGGGCGAATTCCAATCGAAAGTGATGATCACTATGCCCTATTCCCTTCGAAGATCAAATCTCTTGATGTATAAACTCTAGATAAAGTTGCGCAATGTTGTCTGATAGTGTGGCTAATTAAAATACACTTGGTGATAAAATACAGCGTCTTTTTCTGTTTATTTGGATTTTACATCCCCTTCGCGAAGTGCCCTTCAAGGGCGCACAAACGGCATTTGGAATTTACCCACACACACGCAACAGCTAAACAGAGATTCGCGGCAGCAGAAGAGATGGCGAGTCAGGAGGAGCAATCCGATGAAAAGTTGGCATTTTCAAGGTGGAGATATAAGCACTACTTCAAATTCATTATGGTCAAAGCAAGAACGTGCATGTAATGTGTACATTATGTCCGGGAGCGAAGACTTTGTCGACATCCGTTGTAAGCAACTCGAATTTAATGAATCATATTGTTAAACTGTTTACTTTTTTAATGAAGAAAACGAAATACAGCAGCCTATGTCTTCCAGACTATTTATCTCAGTTTGATTTATTTAATTTGCTACAGTTATTGCAAACACACTTTATATTATTTAACTGTTTACTTTAAAAGAAAATACCTGAAGTACAGAATGTCTACCAGACCAGTTGTCTGACATTGGGAGTTTGATTTATTTAATTAAGAATACGACTACAGAGCAAACACACTTTTTGTTGTTTAAAAGTTAACTTTTTGTGAACAAAACACTTGGAAGTACAGGTTGTTTACTTGACCAGTTGTCTCAGGTTGAGAGTTTTATTTCATTTAGTTTGCTGAAGTTAAATGCACTTTATATGGTGTAACTGTTTACTTTTCTTACAAAGATAATACTTGAAGTGTAGGATAAAACTCTTGCTGTCTGTTGACGTGCAATAAATATGGAAAGTTATGTATGAACACCTGTCTGTTCTACTCATTTCAACTGACATGTGAAAACTGCTAAAAAAATACAAATTCTTTGACATATAGCAACTTTTTTTTTAACCGTAACGCAAATAGTTACTTTCCCTGGTAACGAGTTACTTTTATTATAGAGTAATTCAGTTACTAACTCAGTTACTTTTTGGAACAAGTAGTGAGTAACTATAACTAATTACTTTTTTTAAGTAACGTTCCCAACACTGATGATTAAACAAACATTTATTTTTATTTTTGGGTAAACTATCACTTTAAATGCATACAAAACAAACTGTGCACCGATTGCATGTTGTTGTACAAGTTTAACCACTGTGATCATAATAGTTTAACATTCTTAATATAAACGGTCAGCTCATAAAACACTGAATTAACTTTTATGAAACTCTTAATGAACCTATTTATCATGTTTTAGACATAATTCTTTAAATGACAGCCTGTTTTTTATTGAAAGTGTGGAATAAAAAAGCCAACAAGAAAAAGCAAGAAGTACAACTAAAGAGAGGGAGGGAGAGAGAGAGAAAATGCCCTTCTTTGGCCAATAATCCTCTTGTGTAGGATATCCAAGCTAACTTTCTTTATTAATAATAGAAAGCGCAAAGCCCTTGACATCCAGCGTGGTTCAACATTTAAAGAGTTCTGATGACTCCCACAGCTTATTGAATCATTTATGAAACAAGCGAGACGCTGGAGTCTTTCTCACTCACAGCTATAGCTTTATGATTCAGAGGACGGGGGACAAAGATATTGAGCGCAATAACTATCCTTTGTTAGGGGTAATATCATTGAGTTTTACTTTGGCAGAGTTTTGATTGCGATGACCCTTGAATCTCGGAGCGGAAGACCGCCAGAGTCCTTGCTGCTCGCGATGGCATCAACTTTTACCACTGTAAATGAATTGCATTCATGAATTTGAGCGAACCGTTAAGCGGGCTGGTTTTTATTGCTTCCTAAACTAATTCGAAAGGTCGAGACATGGAGGGGATCAGTACGGATATGAGGCTTCGGTCCCAGTTTGGCTTTCACTAAGAAAGATCATTTAATATCCAATGCAAATGTGCTTCAACATCTTTCCTTGAAAGAAAAGGAATAAACCTGGGACAGATTGACAGGCTCAGCAGCCTTCAG
The DNA here is from genome assembly GCF_030506205.2 of Paramisgurnus dabryanus. Taxonomy (NCBI): domain Eukaryota; kingdom Metazoa; phylum Chordata; class Actinopteri; order Cypriniformes; family Cobitidae; genus Paramisgurnus; species Paramisgurnus dabryanus. Next base: position 31,014,486 of record NC_133345.1, on the reverse strand, counting down.
GGATGCCAAGCTCTAAAAGACTCGAATCACAGCTTAATCCCATTTAATTAAAATTCAATAAAATAATTCACGCTAAATAAGTTTTAATTTGTTCACTCATTTAATTGAGTTTTGAGCCAAGCAACACAATGAGTTATAATAAAGCCTAACATTTACTATTTAATTGCATTAAATAAATTCAAATAATAAAATGGAATAAAGTAATAGTAATTCAAGCGTGCAAAGAGTCAGACTATCCTGTTTCAGTCTTTGGTTCTCAGTACAAGACAAAGATAGCTGCATAAAAGAGAAAATATCTTTTTCTGAAATTGACATTGGAAGCAGAGAGCGATTACTAAAAAAGGTACAAAAAAATTGATAGACAGTTTCAGCGGCAGCAACCTAAACAAATGGCTTTGTGGCCCAAATGTATCCCAAATATATAATAGGAATTTCCTATACTGTGTCTGGCTGTCTGATATCTTTCTTTCTGTTAATCTGTCTGTCTGTTTTCAAATTGTAATTATACTATATCTGAGATGGCATCACTATATCATATTAACTCATTCCCCGCCAGCCTTTGTTTTTGTCCGCCAGCATTTTTTGTGATTTTCACAAAAGTTTCACAAAATGCTTTTAAATATATTCTTTTAAATATATATATATATATATATATATTTATCTGCTTATTTCTTCAAAAATACAATTTATTTTTTACCAAAAAGCTGAAATAATTGCATTTTTGTGAAGGAATTTTGTCAGAGATTCAGAATGATTATCAAAACATACATGGAGTGTTAAAAAAATGCTTCAGCTTTTTTATAAATTGGATAATCACAGTATTACAGATTACCATAAAAACTCATCAGGAGCACTTTTTTATGCAAATGTTTTCTCTTAATTGACGAGATAACTACGGTGGCCCTGAAGTGCAAACCACAACAACAAATTACTAAACAACAACAACAAATTAAAAAACAACAACAAATTAAAAAACACTACAACAAATTAAAAAACACCACAACAAATTAAAAAACACTACAGCAAATAAAAAAACACTACAGCAAATTAAAAAACACTACAACAAATTAAAAAACACCACACCAAATTAAAAAAAACACTGCAACAAATTAAAAAACACTACAACAAATTAAAAAACACCACACCAAATAAAAAAAAACACTGCAACAAATAAAAAAAAACAACAACAAATTAAAAAAACACTACAGCAAATTAAAAACCACTACAGCAAATTAAAAAACACTACAACAAAATAAAAAACAAATACAAAATAAAAAACACAACAGCAAGTTAAAAAAAACACTACAGCAAATTAAAAAACACAACTACAAATTAAAAAACACTACAACAAATTAAAAACACAACTACAAATTAAAAAACACTACAACAAATTAAAAACACAACTACAAATTAAAAAACACTACAACAAAATAAAAAAGCATAACAAAATAAAAAACACAACAGCAAGTTAAAAAAACATTACAACAAAATAAAAAACACTTCAACAAAATTAAAAACAACAACAAAATAAAAAACACTACAACAAATTAAAAAACACAACAACAAATTAAAAACACAACTACAAATTAAAAAACACAACTACATTAACCTACCGGAAGAGGTAGGTACCAGTGGGCAACATGAGACATCGCTGATTGGACGACACTGCAGTTCGACTTTTGAACCGGAAGTTATTCTTCCGAAAAATTTGATTCAGAAATGCAGATGACCAAACTGATCGATCAACTTTACCAGCACGGCTTAAGCAGGACATAACAGATTGGTCAGGATACTAAAACATTAAAACCATGTCTGCATTTGTGATCGTAGAAACTACAAACAAAAAGCGCTACTCTGCACTGCACAAAACTTGTGTTTGAATCATGGTTTAAATACTTTAAATATGAAAACATAGACTGCTTACAGGCTGTGAGCGGGAGGAATTATGATAATGAGCATCATGTCCACATCAACAGACTGTTGCCTACAATCCGTGTGTTTGTTGTAATCCAAGAAAAGACATTTTACATTGGAAACGATAACTCGGGTGATCATTTACTTTGGGATTTATATTACATTGTTCAGGCATTTAGGGCAAATCATGTACCCATTTATTTATAAAACACAGGATACAAAACAGTCACAACTTTTTTCAAAAAGTACTTAAAATATTGTAAGTGTGCGAGTTCAAACACATGATTTATATGAAGAAAAGATGCAGAAGTGATCCGCTGTAAATATTGGACCTGGTATACATCCATTAAAAAACTGATGCCAGAAGCAGCAATGATACAGAACGTCATCTTTGATTGTGAAATAGCATTGTTTCTCATGTGTCTCGTGACTAATTGCAATAATTACTTCATATAAAATGATCGTATTGCTTCAGTTTGCAAGGTTTGCAACGTAAATTGCTTGTTACACATTTACAATGTTGTTTTTGGTGAATTTATGCAATAAATGCCTTTGACTGTAATTTAACTTGCGTGTTGTGTTTTATATGGTTGAGAACTGGTTGGATTTAGGGTAGGAGTGGGCCGATCCGCTTTTCAGTGTCGATATTAGTCCGATATTGGCAAAAATGTCTGAATTAAATATTGTAGAAGTTGGGAAGTACAATCCAATCCTGTACTGTACCAACACGGACCTTGTCATGGCAACTTGGCATAAAGCACGACTTGTTGAGCAACATGAATTTGCACAAAGTTACACTTTAAATTGTCCAAAGTTACATCTTAAATTTCATTTTGAAATGTTGTGCTGACTAACTAAAAATTTTGCTACTAGTCTGAAACATTTAAATAAAAATAAAGCAGCAGTATTACACAATGTTTCATTGAGTCTTGAATTTGCACAGCCATTTGTTGTTGCACAGTAAAACCTTGAGTTCTGTAGCTCTGTTTAAGCTTTTTGTAGGGTTAACAAATGTGTTATCTGCAGTTAAAAGGGCAATAGAGATCGTATTGGATCGGTGTTGATATCGACAGATACTTACTATTGTGGCATCAACATCGGTATCAGACTTGAAAAAGTGGTATCGTCCCAGCCCTAGTTTAGGGTAAGGATGGGGTTAGATGCTCAAAAATATCTTTAAAACCATAAATGTTTATGTAAATGAAACGCGTCTAATCTGACATGTAAGGCAAAAAACATTAACATGTAACCACAGGTTGTATTAGCTAATTGCTAATGCTGCACGAATTGCTTACACTTACCTTTATGTCGTATAATGGTGCTTGCACAAACTATTAGGTCATTGTTTTTGAAGGACAGTCTCAAATAATTAATTGTTGTACTTAAATTTGTAAGTTTAATTAACTTGAATTCAACTTTCTTGACTAGTGAAGAGTTGCTATAAATTATAAAAATTAAGTTGAATTAGCTCAAGTTATTAACTCCTCACCAGTCAAGTGAATTCAATGTGCAGTTTGTGGGGGTCACAAAAAACATTTTGTACAACATGTGATATAGTTCTGCAAAGCGCAGTGCTGTCTGATTGGCCAGCTGACCCAGTGCATTGTGCTGACCCATAAGTGGCTCCTCCTGGACTCTCGAAGGCATTGCATGCAGCTTCACCATAATATGTAGAGAGACTTCAGACAGAGTGCTAGATCTATTGAGCCCTAATTGATGATTGTGATCATCTTTTTTACCCGTCCAATTAAAATTTGCATTGCAAACATCAATAACGCCCTTAACTTGTTTTTGACCCCCGCAAATGTCCGTGGGCTTAGCAGGATAAAAAAGACAAACAGCATGCATTACCCTACAATTCTCAAAACAATACAAATATTTAATGCACAGTTACAGTGAATGTCCTAACAGAATTGGCATTGCCCTGTTTTAGGCAGGTATGGATCAGAAGCTCTTTTAGATATAATAAATCGTTTGGTTTGAGACTTTGAGCTTTGTAACTTTGCAAAACTTTTACACATGCAAACAGCTACATAACACACTAAGATAAAGAAAATCATAAAATGGCATCATATGACTCCTTTAAAAAGCATGACAAGACTGTTTTATTATAAAGACTACCATGTTCACACTCTTTATTATGAGGTTTGTGTGAAAACATTTACTTCATGAAAAATAAAACTCATGCTGGCAGTGTTCATGTGACATTTGAACTCTTGAAGCCTTTAGTATAGCTGTGGGTGAAGATTCAACAGTCTGTCAGCAGTAATATGCTGTTCCCTTTCAATACGGTTCACTTCGCATTGCGTCAGTTAGCTGATGCTATGGGGGAAACTCCTGTTTACTCCGTGACTGAAGCCTATTGGTTAACGTCTGTACAAAGTACAGACCAATGACGTTTGAACCCGCGCGCGGGAGGAACGCGTCCTTATATAAGCGCGGTTCAATCGTCAGGAGCTCATTATTCTCTCCTTCAGCGCGAACCTCTCGCTGCTCCGAAGAAAAAGAAGAAGCCTTACCTCGCCGTTGATAAAAGCCCTGCAGCGGAGTCCAGGCCTAGCGTCTTCCCCTGCCGTTTTCCGGCTGAGAACCGAAGATAGCAGAGTCCAGGTCTAGCGTCTTCCCCTGCCGCTTTCCGGCCGAGAACCGAAGATAGCCTTCGCTTGCCGTGGTACGAGCCCTGTGCAGCGTACACACGCCTGACGAGGTCTCCCCTGCGGCCGCCCGGTAAGATCAATATTTTTAATATAAGCTATAAGCTAAAAGAGCAGGCGCTGTTGTAATAGCGTCCAGCACAGCGGCTCGGTGAGCCTCTCTGCTATGAATTTCCTCCGAGCGCGTTACCGGTCTGGCACCTCCCACGCCGGGACCGCGCTTATGCTTTGGTTGTCTTATCCATGTTTCGTGCTCCCCCTGCTGTTCCTCTCTCGCCGGGATGAACACACGGCGAGCCATGAGACTAGATGGATGCATAGACAAGCACACACGGACTAACCCCCCCTGTGTTCTGTCACACCGCAACCGTTCATGCTTACAGAGTCCCTTCGCTCCTCTCACATTCAGTGGCGAGATCTCTGGCACATATATTAATCCCCCGAGTGCATCGGGTGATACCGTCACGACGCATGGCTGTTCTGTCTGTGTTGCTGCTCCCCTCTGCCGTTCCTCTCTTGTTGAGATGAACAAGCGGGGAACCGTAGACCTGGATAGATGCATACGACAAGCAAACACGGGCGGTCTGCCCCTGTCTCTGTCATAGCACAGCCACTCGTGCTCCACGCTCGCGGAGTCCCTCGCTCCTTTCCCCACAGTGGTGAGGTCTCTTAACGGCTTAGCTAGCACGCGCTATTACGGCTCGCTGCCTCTAAATGCAGCTGTCCAGTGTTCAACGATTACAGAGCTTCATGCCCCTCCCCTCCTGGAGCGGCGCGATCTCATTCGTCTGCTCGATAGGGCCGATTCGCCGCTATTGGAGCACCAAGAACACTCATTATAAGAGAGCTTCATGCCCCTCCCCTCCTGGAGCGGCACGATCTCATTCGTCTGCTCGATAAGGCGGACACGCCTCTATTGGAGCGCTAAAACACTTATTATAGAGCTTTACTGGCCTGAGCCGATCTCACTTCAGATAGCTCATTCTTCGTCTGCCTGGTAATTTCTCTCTGGTTTAGACGGAATCAGAGGCAGAACGAATTTGTTTATAATATACTGAGGCCCGAATACCTCCCTTTATTCAGTCCCGTCCTATATCAGTGCGCTGAATATTGGTACATTCTTATATATACCCGGTTTTTCTGCCCTTTTAATAAACGGCAAAACCGCGGGCCTCACGGCAGACTTCCTCTCTGCGATGGGTTCAGTCTGACATTAAACCACCTAGACATACTACCCTGCTCCGTGAGCCGTTCGGTCACCGTCACTACTGAGGCTTGTGCACCTGAACGGCTGAGCTCTGGTCTCCGCAGCATAGCTGCATCAACAGAGAACGAAACTGTCTGGGAAAAAGGGGTTATGTCGCGCCTCGGCTGGACTGCCCTGAAATGTTTTCTGTGTGCTGTTTATCCGAACATACTGTGTAATACTGTCGGCTATGCGACCTCACTATAGTGGCGAACGGTATTTAATTCCTCTAAAAAGAGTAATTTCCGTGCTTACTATACTGTGTATTGACACCCACGGTTGTACAGTGTCTCTAAACACTTTATCGCCTTACTGACAAGCAATCAGTAATACGCACACACGGCCCGCTGTCCATAATTCTATCGACGCTAGCCGAAAAAAACCCGGTTTGGCCATATACTGTGTATTGACACCCCACGACTGTACGGTGTCTCTAACACCTTTCTGCCAAATTCGCCCGCAGCCCACCTCAGTTTCTCCGCTACGATGCTGATGGCGCAAACGAGCACGGTCTTACGGCTGTTATTCTCCTTCCTAGAGAAAGGACAGCCTCAGACTTTTGCATGGCTCCAAGCGTTTGAATCGCGCCCTCTCCGGCTTGCTTAAGTTACACACTGCTGCATGAAGTGCTGTCATTACGAGCTAGCCCAGCATTTGCTGTGGGTTGAACACGCTTTACGACGGCAATCAGCCTTCGGCGCGTGGAACGCCGTTTGTCTCATATAAATCACCTTGTACTGTGAATACGGTACATTAAGAGGATGATTTAGCACTGCAGCACTCTCGACCATGTTATTGTGATAATGCGGTCGGGCAATCTACGGTGGTTTCATTATTTACCGAACCAGACTGAGATCTCGCCCCCTGAACAAGCTGACGAGTCATCTCCTTTATAAACTCATTGCATCGCTTTATAAGCTATGTTCAATCAGAGTGATACGCATCTCATGCTTAAACTACCAATATTAACCCATTACGATGGGCGTGCGGAGATGGCATCCGTGGGACACGACCTACATTACGTGCCTTATGACACATTGACACAAGCTGCTAGGACCCCTTTCACGAGGCGTCCTTATGCAAAGTCTGATCCATTCTATCTAGTGACATTTGAAAGTCAATACCCCCCGCGAATCGTGGGTGGAACACTTTTCTCCTCACTACAGAGGCACGGCGGCTCTCTCCCCTACCTATATCTATGTGGCCGTGATAACAGCGAACCACGCTTTTACGACCGACCATTCATTTAATTCACAAGCCTGTCATCTCTCAGATGCGGACGGCGGCGGTAACAGCGAACCATGCTTTTACGGCTGGCCATTCACTTTATTCATAAGCCTGTCATTTCTCAGATGCGGACGGTGCCCGAGGCACAGCGCTCTGGAACTGTCCAAGGTCCTGGATGACACATACGTCTGACGTACATCAGACGATCAGCTGTTCATCTGCGTCACAGATCACTCACTAGAGCACCTGTCAATACAGGCTATTTATGGATCGTTGACGTTATCACCTCCCGTGACAATTATGCTCACTTGTCTTAGAGCATGGGCATGGTCTTAGAGGTTTCTCATTTGACAATTGTGACACGGCCGGCTGGTCCCCGCCGTCCACGTTGTCAGTTTACAGCTTCGACATCCCTGCTTCGCGCACTACTGAGGTTTGTTGCATTAAAGGTGCGCCCATTAGCTCACCTGTATGCACGATATGGTTTTTAATTATATGCGTCCACCGTGCGCTTAGAGAAGCTCACATGTACACGCTATAACATTTTGGTATACAATAAGATGCGCTTGGGAAAGCTCACCTGTATACACAGCTGTGTTATGCTTTGTGACCAACCTGATCTCACGATTTCCGTGGCATAGTCACGGAATTTTGTGCTCATTTTTCCGTGGCATTCTCACGGATCTCCGCATTTTTCCGTGGCCCTGCTACGGACTGTCTTTTTCCGTGGCATTCTCACGGATTGGTTACTCAACTGTTTTGTCCTATTTTCTTACCATTTTCGCTTCGGTTTAGGGTTAGATTTACATGAAATGACATCCCTACCCAAACCCAACTCTAACCCCAACGCCAGGCGACAATTGTTTAAAGTTTAGAAAATATAAAAGAATAAATCAGAAAAAATTATATAAACCAATAGTTAAAGTGACATACTAATGCAAACACCAAATCTAACCCTAAACCGAAGCGAAAATGGTTTGAAAATAGGAAAAAGCAGTTGAGTAACCAATCCGTGAGAATGCCACGGAAAAACACCGTCCGTAGCAGGGCCACGGAAAAATGCGGAGATCCGTGAGAATGCCACGGAAAAATGAGCACAAAATTCCGTGACTATCCCACGGAACTTTGTGAGATCATGTTGTTTGTGACACATACATTGTTGTTCATCTGTGTACGTTCACGGTGCGTTGGGTGCCCACCGTTACGTTCATCAATCATATCTGTACACATTCACGGCGCGTTCTGTGCACTGATTTATCTATACGCATTCACGGTGCACTGAAGAGTTCACCCGTGTGCGCACAATTTATTATCAGAACACATGACGGCGCGCTCGAGAATCTTGCCGGCCTGTGCATTATAACACTCTGATTCATCTATATGCATTCACGATGTATTCAAGTGTTCACCTGTGCCCGTGCAATTTATAGTCAATACACATTTATGGCGCGCTTGGAAAGCTCACCGATCTGTGCACTATAATACTACCTACATGCATCCCGATGCGCTCGAGGGTGCACCTGGGTTCACACTATTGTGGTATCTGTATAATCCCACGCTACGAACCGTTCTGCCGCATATTATAGTCAGATCGGCCGTTCGTGAGCTTCGCAGATCACTCACTACGTATGTCTGTTGCTAACAATGGTTATTTAGATGGATCGTTGAAACCATCGCACTGGCTCACGCCCCTCTATGAGCTATGTCCTATATAGAGCCCACTCTGTGCGAGTTTGGCTTCTTCATGAACTTGGTCTACAGGGGTATCTATATCTATATTTGATATCTGCTACGCGGCCGGCTGGTCTTCGCCGTCTACGTTGTCAGATTGTACAGCTTAGACGTCCCTGCCCTACGAGCGCAGGTTCTCTCGGCTCAATCATGCACGCTCATGCGTTTTATGTGTACACCACGGTGCGCTCAGCGAGCTCACCAACGTGACTCTGAATTTACTTATCTCGCACAGCCGCGGCGCGCTCGGTACCTCGCCGTCTTGTGCTATGTTATGTGCCCCCGGTGCGTTTAAAACCCCACCGTGTGCGCGCCAACAATTTATATGGTGCTTACACATTTGCTTTTAAAGCTGTGAATATGCCGGGTACAGGGCCACACGCAGTGTCTCTCCGGTAAGGCACTTCAGTACGTTGTGTATGCACGGCGTGATGGGATTACGTTCCCCCATAGCGTCAGCTAACTGACGCAATGCGAAGTGAACCGTATTGAAAGGGAACGCTTAGGTTACTCACGTAACCCCGGTTCCCTGAAATAACGGGAACGAAGCATTGCGTCTCTTGCCGTGCTACAAACGTCTACGCAGCGAGTGTTATTCGGCTGCGCGCTTCAGTCGAATAATAATGAGCTCCTGACGATTGAACCGCGCTTATATAAGGACGCGTTCCTCCCGCGCGCGGGTTCAAACGTCATTGGTCTGTACTTTGTACAGACGTTAACCAATAGGCTTCAGTCACGGAGTAAACAGGAGTTTCCCCCATAGCGTCAGCTAACTGACGCAATGCTTCGTTCCCGTTATTTCAGGGAACCGGGGTTACATGAGTAACCTAAGCGTTAACTCTTCAAACATACAGCTTGTCTTATCAAATATATACAGTACAATTGATTTTAGCCTAACATCAGATGCAGCCCAAACATTAAAACTTGATTCTGTTCCATTTTTGCTAACACGAAATAACAAACTGTTTCATATGTCGTGTTTTATAGCTGTAAGGCATCAGACTATTGCTATCATCATACAGTGCATCCAGTATTCTGTTCACACACAGGAGCCCGGTGTACTTCAGGAGATCTGCTTCTCTATGTCATTTCTAAAGCCTTGTGCTATGAGAAGTGGGAATGGTGACAGACAGGTATTATAGACCTCCTCATCAGTTCAACACTAACAGATCAGCATCACATCAGCAAATTAATATTCAGAAGCAAAGCTGATAAGTTTTATATTCTGCTCACCTCGCTTTTCAATTTGATCCTACAGGACGCTTGTCTGGAACAATGTATAGAGAATATCAATTTTATTCTATTGCTCGCCCATTTTCTCTTTCATATTCATCTCTCTCTTTCTTTCTTTCTCTCTCTCTCTCTCTCACACACACACACACACACACACACACACACACACATTCTGGTTTCCATGTTTTGTGGGGACATTCCATAGACGTAATGCATTTTATACCACACAAACTGTATATTCTATTCCCCTTACCTGCCCCATTCCCTAACCCCAACCATCACAGAAACCTTTCTTGTACCTTAGATTTTCAATAAACATCATCTTGTTTGATTTATAAGCTTGTTTCCTCATGGGGACATCAAAATGTCCCCACAAGGTCACAAAAACACTGGTATTCCTATCTTTGTGGGGACAATTGGTCCCCACAACGTGATAATTACCAGGTACACACACACACACACACACACACACACACACACACACACACACACACACACACAATATTTGCGCTTTGATAAAAATGATTCAATTCAGAAACTAATGTTTGTATTTTAGTCCAGGTCTCTTATAAATATAGTTTCCAGATAATTCTTGCTTGTGCGTGTATAGTCTGTTCTAAATATGGGACACTTTGTATCCCATAAAAATGATTGATTATGACCCTTGACCTGTGCGGGCAGGTTAACCCTTTGACCTCACCACCGACTGCCCACATCATGGCCCGGTCACCATTTTGTCTTGGTATGCAACCAAATATCACGGCAAGTCGTGTTATAGTCAAGAAATATTTTATTAATTTATTCGTGTTCATGGACACAATTTTCCTATTTTTTCATGCCATTGAGCATGAATGTCTATTTCGTCTCAGTCAACACAAATTTCTATAAATAGTTTTCGTGTTCATGGCAAAATCTTTATTTTCGTGTTATTTTATGTATTGTTTTCTCATAGTTTTTTCCAATTTTTTTTTTTTTACCATTGTCGCTTGGGGTTGGGGTTAGAATTACTTTTTGTTACATTATAGACATTCTAACCCAAACCCCAAATCTAACCCAAACCCCAAGCGACAATGATTTAAAAATAGGAAAAACTATGCATAAAATGACACCAAACAGAAATTCATGACACAAACACAAAAAACTATTTATAGAAATTCGTGTTGTGGCACAAAAAAAGTGTCCATAAACATGAATAAATGAATCAAATATTTCATGATTATACCACGGGTCTGTTGAATGTTGTATTCTGATTGGCTGAGAAATTTTCCGTGGGTATGCATTAATTTCTGATAACCGCACAACTAACTTGTTAAATGTCTTAAAAATTGCCACCAGAGCAAATTTTGTGGTAGCCATGGTATAAGATGAATAATTGACTCCGGTCCTTTGAATTATTTGAAAATAATGCACACCCGCATTGCACCTGTGTGCATTATTTTCTTATAATTCAATGGCCCGTCGTCAATTATTCCTTACCTATAACACAACTTGCTGTGAGATTGTGTTTTGGTATGCATAATGTTTCTATGATTGGGCAGTCCGTGAAAAGTTCAACCCGACATGGATGATCCAGTCAAAGGGTCAACCCCCTGCACAGGTCAAAGGTCTACACAAGGTTTCTAATAGAGGTCTAAAAAATGCTTCGCTTTTTCACCAACTATATTTATCATGGTGTTAAATACTGTACTCTGTAGATTTAAATGTTCTTATTAATAAATAATGTCTTTTTTATTCCAGTTCAGTTGGAGATGTTGTTTTCTGTGTAATAACTCACATCTGTACTCTATGAGCTGTCAGTAACTTCAGTTTGCTTCAGGTAACCTTTGACATATAGATAATCATTATCTTTAACCACATGATACTTTGAATCTCATTTACTGACTGTCGCAAAGCCTTTGGAAGTCGCCTGCTATGTGACATTTATATTTAATGTGTGTTGAAGTATATTAGCTGTTTAAGATTCATGTGATTAAAACATCATGATCGAGCCTTTATTCCCCCCACGTAACAAATAATGTTAATGAAACAAGCTCACATTTGGAAACGCAAACGTAATGCTTATTGCACTCTTATTTATCCGCCCTGTTTGTTTTGGGAACAAAACAGCATTTTGTATAGTAACATATTTTTGGACAGTACTTGATTTTATCCATCACGATGGTCAGAAGGTGAAACGATGACCATAGCTGAATGTAAACCTGAGGGATCTACCAGAATGTACAAACCTGTAAAATTATTTAGTGACACACTTTCAGATCTGTTATGCAATCCATTAACATTAACTTGCTTCATTAAATTACTGCATTAACGGTTACCCTGAATAGTTATTTGGGTGTCGGTTAACAGACACTAAAAGCTTGTACAGCCTCCTTGACGTCAGCAGAAAAGTCATTTCAGAGCCTCGACAAATGAGGGAGGGAAACAAAATGGAAAATCAAATGAGAAGTACAGTAAGGATAAAAATAGTTTAGAGATTTGCAAACAAATTTAATAACCAGCCGGCAGAGGAGAATCAGTTTTCTTGCTCTGCATTTATGCAAATCTTTGAGAGATGGAGAGATACTGTAGATACATATCACTGCCAAAGGAATAAATAAAGGAAATCATATCAGTCAGCTAATACACAAAATTTATATATATGTTGAATTTGAGAGAGTAAAGCCTGCATTATTAAAATTAGATTTTAAAACCATATTCATATCGAGTTATGCTTCTTTAATAGTTTGGGTTTGGTTAAATCAAACTTGGGTTCCAGTATTTCCCTTAACAATATACAATTAATATTTGGTAATAATTCGGCATTGAACATCAAAAGTATAACATTTATTTGAGGTGTATAAAAGAAATGCAAATGAAGTAATAAATAAATGCAAATAAAGCTGTGAAGTTAGGTGATGCCCTGACTCTAGTTTGGATTGTGTACCAAACTTTAAAATTGCTGACAGTCACATGTAAATCAATAGTATTCAAATGAGTCACAAATGATTGAGTCACAAACTCATTACAACAGATTTGCTGTTCTGATGAGTCAGCTTAGATTTAAGCATTAAAAATCTGGAAAAGTTTGAAGTGTTTTGCTTGTTGAGAGAGACCTTTCAGTAATTAGCTGACTTTATGAATATTAGGCTGCATTTAAATTGCCTGGTTGAAGTGACTCAATTCCGTTTTTTCCCTCATGTGGCACAGATCGGATATGAACCTGTAAGCAGGAAAAAAGTGCATAGATTTCGATAATCTCTGATGGGTTTCAGGCCTCATTCATATGTAGAAATAAATCGGAAATGAATCGGATGCATGAATCCGATATTCCCATCCCAAGATGTCTCGTGCGTCATTGAAAATGCGACGCTGGCTAATGATGTCAACTCAGGTGGACACAACCTCTGCGATCACATGATTCTTTTTAGCAGCGCAATGGAGGACAACAGTTTAACCTAATGGAGTAATGTTGAAGTTTTATGTCTTGCTATCAGAAATAAAATTATAATGTTGTATAATCATTCAATTGCATATCGTGTCATTTTACTTCCTCTGTGGTTTAACCTGTTCCATGTCCGTGATGGACCGAGGCAGAATCTGAAGATGTAGAGATGAATTGCCCATGGTCATATTTGTCCAAGTTCATGACAAAAAACGAACAACAAACCATTTGTCTGTCTGACTCTGTGTTGAAAACTTCAAGCACATAGAAGTAAGAAAGAGCCATTTTAATTTATTTTAAATGAATAAATTAGATTTTAAGTGCAGTGATGAATACATGTTTTTCCATTATTCCAAAATCCAATCTGTCCTGCCAATGTTTTGAAACAAACCTATAGACGGTTTCATCGGACGCACGTGATACACGTCTGGATCCGAACCTTACTTCCGGTTTCGTTTTTTTAATGGTCTGACTAGTTGCTAAACTGATCTCTTGAACAAATGCCTCGTCGAAAATAACAAATGTTTTGGTTTCCTATCTAATCTATGTGTTTTTGCTTGTTATATAAATAAACTACGTTTAAAGTACTTTGTTGATATTTATTCTTAGCGGAGTTTACCGGAAGTTACGTGAGGACCGCGACAGCGGCTTGTTTATGTTGTTACTGCTGAAACCGTCTATAAGAACACCAATGTTGAGTTTAAGCCACTGCATCTGTCAATCAAACAGAAAAGGAAATCTGCATTTAACCTACTTGCATTTATCAAACCACATAATTTAATAATATACCTAGTTCGTATATAATAATTATTAATAACGATTCATAATTATTATTATTATACACAGCTGAAATAAAAAGTGTTTCTAAGTCATTACATTTTTTTTTGCCTATATACATTATCAATTTTAAAGAGTTTTTATAAAAATATAAAACAAAAATCATAATTGTATTATATTACGTAGTTTTAAAAGTCCTTTTCATAAAACATTTAAAATTATATTCAGTTATTTGTAATACGCCATTGTAAAAAATCTAAGTAGTTTAAAAGTAGCTAGCTACTTTTTATAGTAACTTGCGGTATTGGGGAAATTACAATATTAAGTTACTCCCCCAAAAAAGTAACTAATTGTGTTACCTAGTTACTTTTCATGAAAAGTAATGCTAACGTAACTTTTAAGTTACTTTTATGTTTTTTATGATCACAAAAATGTCAAGCTCTGCCTTGCCATCTCCGTTTCTGACTTAAACTGTTCCCGGTCAGGCGCCCAGATGCGTAATTCTATGTTAATATGTTCAGTTTCATTCAGTAAATTATTAAATTGAATTAATTAAACTGAAAAGTAACTTGCATTACTTTAAAAAATTAACTCAAATATTAATGTGTGCTCTTATAAAGTATTTTTTATTTATTTGACCTTTATTTAATCAGGAAAATCTCTCTGAGATTCAAAATCTCTTTCACAGGAGAGTCCTGACCTAGCGAGGACAGCAGTTACAGTCACAACTTATAAATAAAAAACAACAAGATATACAAACAAATTTGTAATGTGTTTCTTTACTCGTTACTTCAGAAAAGTAATAATATTACGTAACGCGCGTTACTTGTAATGTTTTAGCCCCAACACTGGTAACTTGTAGTGTAGCTAACTACTTTGTCAGATACGTAGCTTGCCTGAGTTTAACTACTTTTACAGATAAGTAGCTTGTAGCTTAGTTAACTACAGTTTCAAAGTAGCTTCCCCAACTGGCAACAAATTGGAATTGGGCATCGGGATTTGCAGGGTAAATCCAACCCTAAAGTCTAAACAAGGGGTCACCAATCCTGGTCCTGGAGGGCCGGTGTCTCTGCAGAGTTTACCTCCAATCCTAATCAAACACACATGAAGCACTTTAATTAGGGATTGGTGACCCCTGATCTAAACTAATCCAAGTGACTTCAAAATAAAGTCTACCCGTTGAAGTTTTATTAGGCTCATTTATGCACATGGTGACAATTCTACCGTAAAATGTAAATTCATCATCTTAAAAGTTTTGCAAATTGAAGCAATGACCGCCTTTTGATAGTTACTGGTCCCTAATGATCACGCTTTGGATTATGCAGAAAAGACTAGAGTTAAATGCTTTGAGGAAGCAGGGATTGAAATTGTAAAATGATCCTTTACTTGTCCAGCTAAAGCACCTGCTGAGTAAAGGTTACGTACGGAACCGTCTCACCAGAATGAACAAAAGCTGAACTCTTTGATATGAAAATGCGTGATATTGAAATGAACTTTATTTTCTTTGATATTTCTTCTGGCGATGAAAGACACAGAATGTCTTGAGAGGGAGGGAAAATGTTGACCTCTTTCTCGCTCTCCCTTAATCCCTAAAGTGC
The DNA here is from genome assembly GCF_030506205.2 of Paramisgurnus dabryanus. Lineage (NCBI taxonomy): Eukaryota > Metazoa > Chordata > Actinopteri > Cypriniformes > Cobitidae > Paramisgurnus > Paramisgurnus dabryanus. Next base: position 30,998,685 of record NC_133345.1, on the reverse strand, counting down.
TGTGATGTCACTCATGTATGCGTCTTTCCTGAAGTCAACCTCAAGTCAAAGTAATAGCTTCGCTTCAGATACGAATGGTAAAAGCACACTTTTTAATTTTTGAAAATGGACTTCTCCCAGTGTCACTTGAGTTTACTGTGAATTATGAATCTCTTAAAGAAATGTGTTATTTCATCAGTGTCAATTTTTCAGTTTGTGTTGGGACCCGGTTGGCTGTACTGTGGTGGACTGGAGTTCATTAGTTTTAAATGTTGGATTAGTGGATGGATGATTATTTCGCTGGGGTCAATATTATACAGTACTTAATGTAAATGAATAGACACAAATAGGGTTTTTATCAATATGAATTCTTGTTTGTATTTGTGTCATCAGTCGCTGCCCAAGTACTGTTCTGTTCCAATTACAAGTTCACATCAATCCAAGTTCACACTAAATCCCAGATGTGTTCTTGCCTCATCCCTTTTATCGATGATGCATCTGGAGGTGACTTGTGTGGACCAAGCGTGCCGCACAAGCCCTGAAAAGTGAAGCCAAAACGTCTCGACCGCCCCCCCAGTGACTGGTCCCAATATAGGTAATAAACCCCGCCTCCCCATGTTATTCAATAGGACTTGAGACCAACAAAAAAAAATTATTACACTTCAATTATCTTTTTTCCGAAGCTGTTTTTTGTCATTTACTGTAGTTTTTACATCATTTACATCACGCTGATGTACATTAAAATGTTTGTTTTAAAAATAAGTTTGTGTTTAGTTAGTTATTTAATGATATAAAAAGGTGGTGTCACGTCATGATTGACAGCTGTGATATCGTGTGATATGCGCATTCTACGAGAGCGAGGGCGGGGTTTTGATTGCGCAGCTTCACTTCCTGCTCACTACTGCGCATGACTGGTCCCGAAATCGCTACTGCGCAGACTCAACACCCAAGATGTCAGCGCCAAATCGGGACACTGGCGGCTTCACTTTTCACCAATGGAAGAGAGCGAACAGGCGTTGTCCATCTTTTTTTACAGTCTATGGTGTGGACATATATGACATTATATTTACAAATGATTAAACCAAATGTGTTTGTGACATTTTAACGTCTTTTCTTGTCTGAAACGGGTTTTCCTCACGGAAGGTCTGCATTCGTTACTAGAGCTGGGTATTGATTCAGATGTTCCAGATCAATTTGATTTCGATTCACAAGCAATCAAATCGATTCTCCTTTCGATTCCGATTCTCGGATCGAATTATGCTCGATTCTCGATTCTACTCAATGAATATAGATTTAATACAAATACTATATTTATAAAAAAGAACAGTGAACATAAGTTTACAAGGGTAATTAATAAAAATAAATTAATAGCCACAAACCTGTATATTAAACTCTTTTATTTTAGGTACACTTGGGTACATTAAAACAGAACCCATCTCTAATTTTCAAATGCATACAATTGTTAAATACAATACAGTTTTGATGCAAGATGAAAAATGTATGCTGAAAAAAGTAATTCCTTGATCAAACAGGATCAGGTTATGTCATATAATTTATAATTTAGTCCTTAAACAATTATTTAATTAATTTAATTAATTATTTAAATGTTTTAATAATTTGTGCATAATGAAATATTCTTTTCCGTATTTAGTTAGGACTCGTCCCACTGCGAAATGCCTTCTGCATTTTATGTTATAGTTTAGATTATTATTATTATTATTTGTTTTTTATTATCTATGTTTATTTATTATTAGGGATTATTGCATTGTACCGTACATATTTATTTGGTTTCCTTAATCAGATGCCATTTCACTTCAAAACAATTATTTTTACTGTAGATTAATTATAGAAGCAATTGGTAGGAACCATTTATCAATTTAATAGTACCAACTATTACCAAAATTTACCAAATTTGTTTTCATTCTTTATTGATTTATGTTTAGCAATTTAAATTTGATTTCTTATTTTAATTTTAAATATTTTATATTAAAGTAATTTAAATAAATAAACAAAGAAGAATCAATAAATATATACATTTAAAACATTACATTATCGTCATTGCTGGAGTGCAATTTGCTGGTTGTCCTGCAGGTGACCTTGTAACTCTGTTGTCTTACGATGCACTTATGAATGAACGATTACTCCAGAGCAATCACTTTTCAAGTGCTACTTAAGTTATGAAGCTTTTGGGAAACAGCCCGTAATTTTAAGATGATTCGTACGATCGTTTTTACGATCAACTTAGCCTTACGATGCTTTTGGGAAACCCGGCCCAGGATGATTACAGCACATCTCAGTTCTCACAAAGATCTGTCCTTGCATCCTTCAGAGTTTCTTCTTGCCTGGCATGAGTGATCTTCATGAGGGCCCGTTCAAATCGGTTATTTTCGTTTTTGGAATTGAAAAACGGCCAAAGGTTTATTGTTTGGTTGATTTATGTCTCATACCAAAGACTTTGCATTGAATGTAAATTAAAATCTCTCAACATTTTTAATGAAAACATTGCAGATCATTTCTGAACCCTATACTGTAGCTGCTGTAGGTAAAATTGTTCATCCTTGGTGGCTGTATGCAATATTTTTTATTCATTTTTTTCATATTTTTGCTCTGTAACAATGTATACTGTAGCTCAACCACTGTCACTTTCATTTACACATACTTAGTTAACCATCTAAATCAATCATTCAGTTGTTTTTCTCTCAAGCTTATTACTCCAAGCCCTAACCTTAGCAGAAACCCAAAATAATTTTCAGTGTTAGAAAAAATTCAAATAATTTTGTTCTGAGATGTCATAAGAGGGAGTTTCAGTGAGATTTAAGGAAAATGTATACCTAAAAATGTCTAAGTACACACACACACAAACACACGGTCACAGTCACAATGTAAATCGATTTTTGGGTTACGCAGCTAGAATTTCTTCAGTGTCTTGAACACAGAGGTTTAATTAGTGTGAATAATTAGACATAAAGCCATTTTAATTACTCACTCCAGGACACAATTCAATTTACATGGAGTAGCAGTGAAAGCCCACCCATCAGTTCAGATGACAGTGTGATTGTGAGAGGAATCACCACTTAATGATGCCATGAGATGATGCCAACTCAGGTGATGCCAACTTGAAAAAATGCCACATTTCCATATATTGTAATTGTTATAATCTCACATGTTATCATTTGTTTAATATGCTTATTGTTTCTGCTTACATAATGAGTACTTTGTGCATCACTTTTCACACCTGTTACCTGATAAGATTACTATTAATTATAATGTAGGAACATTTTCTGTAAAGCTGGCCCTGCTATGAATCGATAAGTAAGTATTTAAAAAAAGCGGTATTACTTGAAAAATGTGAATTGGTTTGGCTATACGTGTATAGAAAAACGTTAGTGGAAGGGTCCTGGCCAAATTGTCTTTGGATTGTGTTAAATAGATTTTGTTGACGCTATAAACCGCTATTTTATTATCATTTGAAATTTAGGTTTGAAATTGTGTTGACCCTTACAGAAAAGCCATCATTTTTATGTGCAAAAACGAGATCACAAACAGGGTTTTGTAAAGTTTTTGTATGAATGTATGTATAAAGACTTGAGGTCACATGGGAAAAACATCGGCACATGTATCCCACGAGTCTTTACATTGCATTCACAGAAAAACTTCAAAAATCACATTTCACATGTGATCATGTTCTGTTATGGGATGTTACAGTTTGTCTCTTATATAAATCATTTAGTTTAAAGCACTACTCCAGCAAAATATTAAAATTACCCCATAATTTATTCATCCTCAAGCCATTCGAGAAACATATGTCCATCATATTTTAGACGGAAACATTTGGAGTTATTGTAGTAAATGTCCTTGCTCTTCCAAGCTAATTGTAAAAAACAAGGAAACAGAAAACAACTTCTGATTTTAAACCCCAAAAAGTGCATTCGTCCTTCACAGAGCTAAGCCAGGTTATAATAACATAAAAAATTCAAATAATAATTTGATTTTCAAAGATTTATTATAAAAACTGATTATTTGTTCTGCATCCATGACAAGTTTTTATTTTTCAAAATGTTATAAATCTATTGAATCAATATATAAATGTGCATTCATCTTTGCCATGTTATATTTATTTAGTTGACTAGTGGCACTGCAAAAAATGACTTTCTTAACTAGTGTTTTTGTCTTGTTTTCAATAGAAATATCTAAAATTTCTTAAATTAAGATGTTTTTTCTTGATGAGCAAAACGACCCAAGTAAATAAGTCTAGTTTTAAGACAAATAATATACAATTTAATTGAAATTGTCCTTAAAACAAGCAAAATTATCTGCCAATGGGGTGAGAAAAAAAACTGTGAAATAAGATTTCTTTTTTCTTAAACACTTAATTCAAGTAAAATTTTCTCACCACATTGTTAGATATTTTTGCCTGTTTTAAACATAAATTCACTTAAATTGTATATGTTTTGTCTAAAAACTAGTATTATTTTCTTAGGTCATTTTGCTCATCAAGAACATACATCTTGATTTAAGAATTTTTAGATATTTCTACTGAAAACAAGACAAAAATACTAAGCAAGAAATTCATTTATTGCAGTGGGTATACACTGATTAAAAAATAAGCATTAATGGCATTAATCAAAACACTTACGTTGTCATATTAAGAACACTGTCATTGCTGCTGTCATTCTTGAGATTTTGTCGCTAAACTTTTTTGACAGCGATAAGCTGTAAAATGTTTTGGTCCTGCTCGATTTTCATTGACTTCTAGTAAAATAATGGACATTTTTTCATAAGATCCCCTGAGGTCAATGTGTTAGCATGAAAGAAGCTTGATGCTGTCGGGAGAACAAACAACAGCCGGCATTTTTCCGTCTCCTGCGTGCCTTTCTTATTAGATTTTGATGGCTTACGTTTCTGCCCCATCACAGAAAACCACCACAGGTTTATCAATGCCATCAAAACTATAATTTTGTTTTTGTTTGTTTGTTGATCACAAAGTACAAAGTAGATGAGGAAAATTAGGATTCTGTGTATATTCAAAGTGCCGACATAATTTTTTACAATGTGTGGAATGGTGCGCTGTAATTGGTTAAGCGGATTTATTGCATTCTGCAGAGAAGGAGGACTGGTGTTAGAAAAAAAGATTTTGTGTAAAATTAAGAATTTACTTTTTAATACTGATCAGATACAATACTGATTTTGATGGTAATGCACCACGGGCATCATCCCGCAGTTTTTTTTCCGATCCTGACTCCTGCTGTCTTTTCGGGCCATTTCCAAAAGTTGCCTACTGTCTGTCCGTTTCTCAATCCAAAGGCTGCAGCCTGCGCGAGGTCGCATATGCAGGCTGCATACGTCATCAAGCCTGGTTTATTTCAGTTAACTGAACATTACATTAGCAAGTCATAAGCATATTACAACAATTTACGATTAACTAAAAATAATAGTCAACTTTATAATCGTTAATATTACGAAATAAGAAAGTTTTGATGACGTATGCTGCCTAGAAATGCGACCTCTGGAGGCTGCAGCCTTCGGATTGAGAAACGGCCTCTGTCAAACTTCGTCAGGCGCCCGCGCAATCAACAGTACCTGGTGCCCTACGCACAGCGCGTGATGCGCGTTATGGGAGCGGCGGGGCTGATGGTAACTAATAAAAAAATGTGTTTATCGCGTTTTGAAACCAAACTCTTCTTTTTTAAATGGCCTTTATTATGTTTGGTTGGCCACTTTAGGTATTTTCTGCTTGTCGATCTAGACCACCACATGTTTACAAAATCAAAATGTTAATTTCCCTTTGTTACAGTAAAACTAGGTTAGCTTTACAGTAACGCATGTATATGTGTGTCTCTCTGTGTTATAAGGCTGTGACATGTCATTCAACTTCTAGCTGATCCTGTGGCATGATTTTAAGACTGGACCGCATCAGTAGAAGAATGGGCTATGTGGATGGGTTTGGAAAGCCTGCTGGGAAAATGATGATTATTTTCGCAATTCCATTTGGTTCTGCTGCTGGCGCAGGAATGGCACACAGCAGATTTCGAGGTAATAATGTGTGCACAATCGCATGCCATCAATATGCAAAAAACCTCACCTTGGATGGACACTCGGGTTCCGAATCGAAAATATCATTGTGGATGTTCTCATATTTTCTATAGCATCTCAAACAGACAACCTCTTTTCCTTACTCACACATACACGCACACTCAAAATCACATTATAGTTCTTTCACAGCCCTGCTTCCTCTCTGTCCGTGGGTTTGTATAGACCTGCACGATTGATTGTGACATTACACTGCTGAATAGGATGAAAAGGAAGTCTGACTGCCGGGGTCTTGACCATTCCTGTGTCCTGGGATTTTTACATGCACCAAAAAGCAGACTGGCAGGAGGGCGTTCAATGCCGCCCTGACCACTACAGGTCATTCTCTGTATGCCTTCCTTTTATTGATCACACCCTGACCGGCATGTGCGTCCCTGGCCATTGGAGCCCTGTAGGGTGAAAACCTTGTGTATAGGTCACATGTTTGAAGGAGTTTCTCAACTTCATCTGAAGAGTATGAGATGACCAGTCAATATACAAAGGAAAAATTGTCAGATGTGTCAATCTCTCAAACACTCTCTCTCGCTTTCTTTCCTGAAATATCACAGGTTCGTCATATTTGCAATTCTGTTTGAAGAGGCTATTGGTGCAAAATTCATACGCTTCACCGTGAATATTTCAATTCTTTCTCCCAGACACGAATGAGATTAATAGTGAAAGAAGCTTCACTTGTATCTCCTCCAGACTTTCTGAAGAGATCTCATTAATGCCGCAAACTGTGCTCAGATTTGCCAAGATAAAGTCTGAGATTTCAATGCAAAGGCAAACATTTAGTTCTTTGATGCCTCGTGCCGCTTTATTGTGTTTGGGTGTAAGAAAGACGAGGGTAGAGAGATGTTTAATAAGTGTGCAATGACAATATACTCTGAGATAATGAATTACGTCCCTCTGGCTGATACCATGGGAAAGAAAGAGAGAATGTTAATGCTATAGCACCAGGGGTTTGGCATCCAGTTGTCATTTACAGATGCTAATGTCAACAGAAACATGAACAAGGTTTACTCAATTATTTCTACTGTATGCCATAGATGGTTCTTTACAAGAACTTTAATATTGCTCATGGCAGTCTTTTCTCTATTTATTTAGAGGATGGATGGGAAATGCCTCTTTAAATACAACATTTAAAATGCAGAGCGAGAAGATAGACAGATGGGCAGACTGAAGAGAAACCCCATTCACACAGCACTTTGGTCCCAGAAAATTTCCGTAAAATTGGCAGACGGGCTTCTGTCTGAACACAAACATGTCCTGTAAATGCCCCGTAAAAGCATCACATGCTGCTTATGGTTTTGTAATAAACTAAAATGAGGAGCTCTTTTCCTAAACGCTTTAAATCAATTTCAATAGTTATCAGAAAAGCCATGCATTTTGTGAATATTCAATTTATTCTGTTAAAATGTTTATTTTTTATTTATTTTTTTTGCTCAGTCTGAACATGTTGAATAATGTTTATTAAATCAAACAACAATATTGTTGATTATAAATTCAAAATAATTTTTTTTCAGAACACTATAAATACATATTTTCCATAAATTGATGGTTTGTCTTTAAAAAACAAATAAGAGAACATGCAACATATAATCAGGGACTCTTCATTGCCAACGGGTACCTTCTCCGGATGACTAGTTGTATGACATTATTCCAGATAACGCGCCACCCGAGTGACGGACCTTTTTTTTTCTTATTTTTTTTTTTCATTGTCCAGTCAGTGTTTTTTACCTCATGTGAAGGTCTCGCTGGCTCATCAAGGCCATCACCATTTAAAGCACTCATTTTGAGCGACGACATTTGATTGCGTAGAACACTCACCGAATTCTGATTGGTTGAGAGGATAAATCGCGTTTAGGCTAAAGAAAAGGCTTCGGTGCTTCGGTTTTTCGAAAAGAATGGCATCTTGTACCTACATTTTACCAAGAAAATGTAGTGATTTGTTATGAAACGTTCATGGAGCAGTGAATATGTTTAGTACACAGCCAAATGACAAACTCATAAAAAAAGGTGTTTCTTGCGTTTTGGAAAAGAACTCTTCAAATGCACGCACATGTTTTCTCGCGAAAGGAATTTACAGATAATTTGCTGTGAAAAAAAAATACAAGAAAAAGTGCAGGACTTTAAATACGTCACACATCTTTAAGGGATTTTTAAGATATATGTATGGAAGCACACATAGATTCCGGAAAATAATTGGCAGTGTGAATAACCCAAAAATCAAATGATCCCGGACATATCCCAGATGCATTTCTGTGTATTTTCCGTAATCTCTGTGTGAAAAGGACTTGAGGGACATACTGGCCTGTTTACACCTGGTATAAAGATTTGTTTTAGTCTACTGAATCACATGTGGATGAGACAGACGCATGCCTGTTCACAGCTGGTATTTTAGTCTGTCTCTTTTGTCCACTTTTGACCCCTTCGGTATTGATTACTCTGAGGGGATGTGAATGAGTATTTAAAACACGATTGGGAGAAATTATGAGTTTAAATTTGCACATGCTAATATTATATCAGAGTACTGCTGCTTGTGTTGTTAGCATAACATTTTGTACATGTATACGTAAGGGTTTTCTCGGATATATCAGAGCAATTGATGAAATAAGCTCACACACGTGTTTTAACACACTTGCAAAATGAAACAAAAATAAAAGAGGCGGACACTGTGGGTTTGCACTAGAAGTCAGGGCCGATGTAAAAACATTGTGCTCAGTACATCATTAGATCAAGAGGTGGAGAGTAGGCAAACTTTTGTTGCTGCTCGAACACATTCGACCACATGAGCGTCTACACCACAAAAGCAACCCGATCGAATTTGTTTTCAACTACCTCTAAATGTCGAAAATGGTTGAAAGTGGATGATCTGAAAACAGGTTAGACCCCTTTAACACTTGTATTTAGTGATGTCCACTTGTGATAAAATCGAACAAAACGCATCTTAATACCAGTAGTAAACAGGGCCATAGATCAAAAGAGTTGGAAAGATAAAGACAGACAGAAATACTTACAGATTAATGCATAGACATCACAATGTTCTGAATCACAATAGGACAGATTTAAACCCATATGAAAAATTACAAAGCAAACAAATTGTACTCAAGATCCCAACACAACAACAGTGTAATAATGATGAACAGTCAGGGGGGAAAGCTTAGAATTGTTAAAAATTATGAGCTTTTAATTGAGATAAATCAATGTATATAAAGAAAGATGATAGAGATGCTCAGCAGAGGAACGTTCCAGCTGTTTTTGGCATTGATGTGATATCAATCATTCTTGAGATATGAGACAAGTTTACCTGCTGTTAGTTTTTAACACTTTCCCAGCCAAAAGTTTCACAAAATGCCTTCCAGAAAGTTTTTTTCTATAAATATATAAACATACATGTACAATATATCAAATGAAAGAACAAACTGCTTTCAAAAAAATAATAAACAAATAAAAAGTTTTATCCTATCTTCATTTCTTTTTATCACCATTAAAATATGGGTAGGTTTCTTCAAAAAAATACAAATTTTGAGCAAAAAGTTAAATTAAGTGCTTTTTTGTAAAGGACTTTTGTTAAAGATCAGATTCAGAATGCTGATCAAAGCATAGACAGAGTTTTCTATGTTTTTCAAAAAAAAAATTGTAAGTTAGCCACCCAGTGGATAATAGTAGAATTACAGATTACCGTAAAAACTCTTCAGGGAGGCGTCATTGGCAGTGAAACGTTGTCTCTTAATTGACAAGATAACTTGTGGAAAGAGTTAAAAAATAAAGAGATACATTTTTACATTTTCCAAGAGAATAAATACATTTTTATAATACCATGTTTCATAACGTCTGAAAATACCATGTTTATTATTAAGAGACTTTCTCTATATTGTCTGGACTTGGAGGCATAAGGGTCTTATTTAGCAAAACAATCATCATTTTTGCTAAAACTATGGACTTCTTAACCACAACTTCTCGTTTTGCACTAGCCGTGTGATGCACAAGTGTGACCTTACATATTACATAATGATGCAAACTGCTACCTTATTTTTTGTTAAGACAACTTCTCTTGAGATTTCAGTAAACTCAACAAACAAACCATATTGCGTTAGGCGTACTTAGAAAATCATGTTAATGCTAAAAAATATTAGGTTGAATACTTAAGTTGTTCTAACTATGTTATTATATCAATTTGATTCAATTGGCACTTCTTAAACACAACTAACAAACACCTTCTTATTAAACAATACTTAATTTTCCAGCATTTCCAACAAAATGCGTTTTGATTGAAACAACATGTAAGCTAATGTTCAGTAAACCTGTTCTCTACTAAAACAAATGCTCTACTCTTTAGCACAATGCAACCTTCTTAAAACCACCAACATAAGAAAAACTCTTAAATACCAAAAGAACATTGAAAAGTATTCTCATTTTCTTATCTTATCTAAAAAGGCATAAATTAAGACTTTATTTCTATGTTTCCTGTCACTATAAAGTCCCACGCAAAGCATGCTGGGAACTTGAAACTTAAAGATATCAAGCTAATTACATTGAAACTTGAACTCGGTTAAGTTATCAAGCTAATTACATTGCACCAACGCATTATAAATTAAGTAGGGGTAACAGATGCCCTGAATTATATTTTACAGTGCACCCACATTACTTTTAGTCCAATACGTCCATCATCCATTAACTATATTTCTCAGCCTGTCTTCATGTTTTCTGGTAGCTGGATCAAGATGATGCGACACAGCTTGTTAAATGAGGCAAATATCAGCGGATGCTTATTGATTTTAAGGTCCCTTGGTCACAGTGTAATACAGTGACACGCTATTCCAACAGCCTGCAAGACAAACACTGAGCAGTTACTCGTCCAGCACCAGATAAAACTCAATGATGCCCCGCGGGTGGCTATTTAAGAGCTTTACACACATGGGATATCTAGCATATAAGCTAATAACAGTATTGATTACTGCTTATCAAAGAGGAGGGTCTTCAGGGGGCTTTCGTGTCGAGGGTGTTGAGTAAATAATCGCCATGTGATGTTATCTGGAGACGGAGGAGAGGATGGTCAAACTGATTCTTTGTTTGAAGATGATCCATGTAGTTATTGCTTTGGGGGGAGATGCGGTGGGACACAAAGCAATAGACTTTGCTTTAGATCTGATGTATGAAAATGTGACCCAGTCAGGGAAAACTCAGCTAGTCATTTTTGTGATTTATTGTTTTCTGCATGAAAATATATGCTTGATATTGTTAATATCGACTGAGTCAAAGCTTGAAATTGAAATCAAACTTTAATGTTCCAAATCTCCTTATTAAATTGAAATTTTATACTGTATTTCACAGACACGGTCACCAATGTCCTTAAAGGCGACTGCATTATTATGTCAACACTTTTAATGTTTCTAGATTTCAGATCTGTTTTATCCCAGTGCTTAAGATTCAGATATGAATTTCCCTAGAGATCCTTTGATGAAGGAATTGTCTGCATCATCTTTACTCTTTCCTGAGCCTTTGTTGTGTTGCTTGTGTTGTTAGCAAACAGTAGGAGTGATTAATATGGTGGACAGGTGAGACTTTTATAAATGTTTGCTCTCTTCGCTTTCCTTGGTTTGACTTATAGATTTCCCTCTCCTGTTGACACAGCGACAGCAGACGACTTCGCTTGGCTTTGGTTTTTTGTCATCTATCACGGCCAGAGGATGAATGAGAGAGGGATGCTGGCCTGATCTAAGCACTGTTAGTCTGGAATAACAACATACATAAAGGCAGGGCTGTACCTTAACTTTTTTTGCACAGCACTGGTGCTACAGAGGTTGAAAGTTTGTACGTAGCACAGGCCAAACTGTTGTAGCACAAACATAAAACTTCATCATTACCATTAAGTTATCATGTCTGTAAACAAACACAAGTTATGAAGTTCATCACTTACATTAAAGGGATGGTTTGGCCAAAAATGATATTAAACCCATGATTTACTCACCCCGAAGCCGTCCAAGATGCATATGTCCATCATTTTTCAGACGAATACATTTTCAGTAATTTTAGAAAATGTTTTAGATCTTTCAGTTAATCAAATGTAAAGTAACCGGGTCCGTGTCCTTCAAGTCCAAAAAATGTGCATCCATACTTCACAAAATAAATCCACGTGGCTCCACAATGATAAACAAAGGCCTTCTGAGGGTAATCCGTGCAGTGTTGTTGGCGGCGTTACCAGAAGCGAGTTATTTTCGTTTATAAAGTTTTAAATTTCGGTATTTCTATAACAATACGGTGCGGATTACCCTCAGAAGCCTTTGTTTGGCCTTTGCTCAGAAGATCTAAAACATTTTCTAAATTAACTGAAAATGTGTTCGTCTGAAAAATGATGCACATATCGTCGCTGCCCGATGAAACTCATGTATGTCCAAAATGGTTACTATTCAGGAAGTGAAAAAGAACACTGTATTTTAAAAGCAGTTGAATGTAGCATTGTCATACTTGGTACGGCATCTTTACATGTAACCATATCTACCGGTGTAATGATATAATCCACATTTGACCAAAATTGAGTATAAATGGACATACGTGCATATTTTACAGTAACGGTGGTCGATACGCATTCTTCCGATCATTAATTAGAATGGACAAGTCGCGTTTCATATTTACAGATGGATACGCTCAGTTTATTAAATAGCCAACGTCTTAGTTTATTAAATACGCTTAGTTTATTTAATATTAATTTGACATTTTTTAAATATCTCTTGCAAACTATGAAGGGACAATGAATCAATACACTGACATGGTAATTCTAGACAGATACTTTGTTTGCACAGTCCTACCAAGCTATGTTTATTCGGCTATCCAGTGATGAGCTTCTCTGAAACTTCACTAGTCCGGCGAGATGCTTCCACAGGGCGGGAGATACGCACGTGATTGACAGCTTTGATACCAAATGGATATGCATAAAAATCAGATGACATGATTCCACAACTTTTCATTGGTCATTTATATGGAAATACGGAAATGAACCTGGACATTCAATCTGTTGAAAAATCTCAAAATCGGCAAAATGGACATACGTGGTTTTCATCGGACAGCGACGATCTGCATCTCGGACAGCTTCGGGGTGAGTAAATCATGGGTTTAATATCATTTTTGGCCGAGCTTTCCCTTTAAGTTTCCATGCAGTGCACAAAAAATACAAAGTATTACAAAAGTAGCTTTTAGACAAAGCTTTTTCTTTATTTGATAATAATTAAGGGTGTGCCGGTGTCATGAGCAATCCAGTCTCCCCGAGCAATTCGGTCTCCCCTAGGACCCCGATTGGTATCTAGCACTAATGACTGCTCAAAAATGTGTCATTGCAATATCTCATTTGCATACGCGGCTAGCAAGCTAATTATGTTGTACAAAATAGAAACATTACATTTTTAAAAAATAAAAGTTAACTAAAAAAACAATATAATAAACTAATATTCATGTTGCAGACACGTCAGTACTTTTGTGTCATCATCTGCTTTACAAAAACAATACTTTTATTTTTTGTAAATTATTAACATACCTTACGGAATATATATTTTTAATAGTAAAAGTGTAGTAATCATGGCTTATAATTATAATTTAAATGTGTGATTCAACTTTGTAGTAATCATGTTTTGTATAAGTAATTAATGAGTAAGTAATTGTATAAGTAGACAGTAAAAAGTGGAAATGGTACAGTATAATAATCTAAATAATAAAATGACACAAGAAATGTGTAGATCTCCCACCTATAGCCTCATTTATATACTACTATATGAAACATATCATTTAAAAGACATCAATTGTAATTTTAACAACGTTCTAACTACATAAATCATAACGCGATTTTGTAGGAATTGTAATAAGGCGCTAAGAAAACTACCCATGAGGAGTTTTTCAGCCAATGGAGTTGCGCGTGGTCCTAGGGGAGACCTAATTGCCCGGGGGGACCGAATTGCTCACGACACCGGATCAAAAAACAAACGCTTCGCATCACAAAATATCTTTATGGAACATGATCTTTACCTACAGTGAAAAAAAACTTCTGGTTGCACATGATCATTTTTTTTATGAAATTAACATTAATTAAAATGAATTTCATTTTAAGAAAACCTGATTCAATCATGTTGAACTGGTATACATAATTAAATTACGTAGATCCAACTATTTTTATTAAGAAAAATCGTTTTAAGAAAACTTAATTCAATCAAGTGCAAGTTAACTAGAGATATTTCAGTGTAATATCCTAATACTTTTTGGCACAAAAATTCAATAATTTTGACTTATACAATATATTGTTGGCTGTTGAACCAAAATATATGTACTATTTATTATTATTTTTTGATCCAGGGTCACATATTTTTAAATGAAACTAGTGTTGGAATATTAAAATAACCCCTGTTGTGTGACATGATTAAAATTCATTTTAGTTAATTTTTCTTCCCATCATTACTATTTAAACTTCTGTTTAGCATCATGTGGGAAGCATCTAATTCAACTTTAAACCAAGGTTTCGACTCATGAATTGAACTATAGCCAGTTAATAAATTCTGCAAAACCGTGGCATATGTTCAGCATCTCTCTCTTCATTAAAGTTTAATCTTGCAATCTTGTTTTTTGTGGTTCCCTGTCATGATAGATGCCATGTGTCCACATCCCTCAGGTTTGACTTATATCAGATAGACATGTAAATGGTCAGGGTATAAATTTTCCACATATCCACGTCAGCATGCATTGCTGCATTATATTTGTGCCAAAATAAAATAGGACCACTGTGCTTTTAAAGGAATATTTCACTTTCATAAAATCCTGATAATTTACTCACCCCCATGTCATCCAAGATTTTTTGTCTTTCTTTGTTCAGTCAAAAAGAAATTAAGTTTTTGATGAAAACGTAGGTTCCCTTTCAATACGGTTCACTTCGCATTGCGTCAGTTTGCTGACGCTATGGGGGAAACTCCTGTTTACTCAGTGATTGAAGCCTATTGGTTAACGTCTGTAGAAAATACAGACCAATGACGTTTGAGCCCGCGCGGGGGCGTGGCACACGTCCCTATATAAGCCGGTGAAAAAATACGTCAAGAGCTCATTACTTTTCTCCTTCAGCGCGAACCTTCTCGCTGCTCCGAAGAAGAAGCCCTTACTCGCCGTCGATCCAAGCACTGCAGCGGACTACAACACACCAGCGTGTTCCCCTGCCGCTTTCCGGTGAGCCTAAAAGAGAGTTATCTAAAAGAGCAGAAGCGCGTTGAGATAATGTCGCTTCGGCATTGCGGCTCCTGCCGAGCCCCTTTGCCTGTGGAGGATTTCCACAAGGAGTGCGTCATCTGTCTGGGTCCTGCCCACTCCGAGGCCGTACTCGCCGAGGCGGGCTGCGCCCACTGCGAGCTCCTTCCTATCGCGGTGCTGCGCTCCCGCCTCGAGATCTTTAAACGGAAGGCTTCCCGTGCTCTCCCGCCTAAACAGCAGCGGAGCCGTGAAGCTGGAAGACGCCCTGAGACCGAGTCCACGCCGGCTCATCCCCCGCGTGCTCTGTCTCCCCGCCGTCATCCTGTCACCTTCGCCCATGAGGACCTACACCCCCTGCCGAGTGCTAGCGGCATGGTTTCCTTTGGGTCCGGTGACAACTTGGAAATGATGTCATCCTCTGAGGAGTTAGAGGATTGGGCGGCTTCGGATGACGACGCCCACGCAGCCGCCGCTGATTAACCTACCGAGTCGCGTCCTCACGACTCTGAGCTCATCCGCATCTTGACGCAAGCTACGGCGGAGCTCAACATCAAGTGGTCGCCGCCGTCAGAGCCTCAACTCAGCCGGTTGGACGAGTGGTTTCTGCAGCCCGGGCGCCGTCAATCATCCCGCCAACGGCAGGCGCCGTTTTTCCCTGAGGTTCACCAAGAGCTCACCAAATCTTGGCGTGCTCCCCACTCCACCCGAGCTCAGAGCGCCGTCTCCCACGTCCTCTCCGTAGTGGACGGCGCCGACGAACACGGCTACTCCAAAATGCCGCCGCTCGAGGAAACTGTCGCCGCCCATCTCTGCCCGTCTTCAGCCGGCGGATGGAGGGCGAAGTTGAACCATCCGTCAAAGCCCTGTCGCCTGACATCAACCCTGGCGTCGAAATCTTACGCCGCCGACGGCCACGCTGCATCCGCTCTCCATACGATGGCGGTGCTACAGGTATACCAGGCAAAACTCCTCCGTGACATGGACGAGACAGGTCCGGACCCGTCGACCTTTCAAAACCTGCGCAGCGCGACTGATCTGGCCCTTCGCGCCACTAAAGTCGCCACTCAGGCTGTAGGAAGAGCCATGGCCAGCCTGGTTGTTCTGGAGAGACATCTGTGGCTGAACTTGACGGAGATCAAGGACACGGATCGGGTTGCCCTTCTTGACTCGCCCGTGTCACCGTCGGGGCTCTTCAGCTCCGCTGTGGAGGGGTTCACCCAGCGCTTCACTGAGGCACAGAAATCGTCGCAGGCTATGCGGCATTTTCTACCAAAACGATCTGCCTCAGCGTCTGAGATCGGCCGCCCAAAACCGCCGCCAGCTCAACGCCCTAAGCCAGCACCAGCTCAGCCCCAGCAGAGAGCTGAACCGGAGGTCAAGCGCCAGCGTCCTGCCCGACCGGCACGATTACGCTGGACCCGACGCCGGCGCCGCCTCCCTGAAGAGAGTCTGAGGAGGAAAAGAGGCTCTGGTCCCGCTTCGGCCGGCCCGCCCTCGAAAGTTCTGCGTGTTTCAGTCCCCTCGGGCGCTGGACACACCCTCGCTGTAACAGCGAAACACAAATTTTTACCTTTTCACAAAAAGAGCAAATTTCCTCCTCTGTACACACAAACACACACACACGGCTTAACGTCCATAAGCATATCAACGCTCGCCGTCAAATTTCACGTTTGGCAATCCACCCCCGGTATGCCGGGCTGGATTCTAAACGTAATCCAACACGGTTATTCACTTCAATTCGCTCGGAGACCACCCCGGTTTCGCGGCGTTCTCTACACCACTGTCCCAGACGATCGTATGCAGATCCTCAGGGAAGAGGTGCGTTCTTTATTACTAAAAGACGCGATAGAGACGGTCCCGGCGGATCAAAGCGAATCAGGCTTTTACAGTCGTTATTTTCTCGTTCCAAAGAAAGACGGCGGCCTCAGACCGATATTGGATCTACGCGTTTTGAATCGCGCTCTTGCCAAACGGCCGTTCAAAATGCTTACAGCCAGACGAATCATGGCGTTAATTCGACCGGGCGATTGGTTCATATCAGTGGATCTGAAAGACGCTTACTTTCACATTCCGATAGCGCCACGTCACAGGCCGTTCCTAAGATTCGCGCTCGACGGGACAGCATACCAGTACAAAGTTCTGCCCTTCGGATTATCTCTGGCACCACACACATTTACCAAATGTGCGGATGCGGCTCTCGCCCCTCTCAGACAGAGCGGCATCCGCATATTGAATTACCTCGACGATTGGCTTATTCTAGCACAGTCAGAGAGGGAAATTACTGCGCACAAGAACGTTGTACTCCAGCATTTGGAGAATTTGGGGTTCAAAATCAACCTCCAGAAGAGTTTGCTCACCCCCACGCAGCGAATCGCGTTCTTAGGCACGACGCTCGACTCATTAAAGATGCGGGCATGGCTTACACAGGAACGCGCGCTCACGGTCAGACGCGAGGCGGCATCGTTCAAAGCGGGTTCACATCTCCCTCTCAAACGATTCCAAAAAATGCTGGGTCTGATGGCAGCAGCATCCCCACTAATACCGTTGGGAATGCTGTTCATGAGGCCGCTTCAGTTTTGGTTGAAAGCGAAAGTTCCGCCCCGTGCTTGGTTGTCGGGCCGCTTATTAATCAAAATCACGTACAGCTGCGTGAAAGCGCTTTCGATATGGACATCCCCTCACCTTTTCCTCTCGGGCACGGAGCTCGGCTCCGTGAGCAGGAGGAAAGTGGTGACTACGGATGCGTCTGCGACGGGTTGGGGCGCTCACTGCGACGGCGAGCTCGCCTTCGGTGCGTGGAACAACCAGTTGTCTCAGCTACATATCAACCACCTCGAGATGTGGGCGGTTATCTTAGCGCTACGACACTTTCGACCGAAACTCCAACATCAACACGTTCTAGTGCGGTCGGACAGTATGACGGTGGTTTCGTTCATAAACCACCAAGGAGGGCTGAGATCTCGCTCCCTATCCAGGCTGGCGAAACGGCTTTTATTATGGGCTCACGCGAACGTACGTTCGTTAAAAGCGACTCACGTACCGGGTGTAGCCAATACGGGTGCAGACATTCTCTCGCGCAACGGTCCGCCGCCGGGAGAATGGAGACTGCATCCTCAGACGGTCGAGAGAATATGGACCGTCTTCGGCCGGGCGGAGATCGATCTGTTTGCATCAGACGAGAACGCGCATTGCCCGATCTTCTTCTCGAGATATCACGATGCCCTGTCGCAAGCATGGCCGGCGTGTCTTCTGTATGCTTTTCCTCCGGTGGCTCTGTTACCACAGGTCCTTCAGAGGATAAGAGAGACGAAATGCGCGATAATTCTGGTCGCCCCGTTTTGGCACAATCAACCGTGGCTCCCCTACCTATGGCAGCTGAAAACATCAGCACCATGGCCAGTACCGCTGAGGAAAGACCTCCTATCTCAGGCGAGAGGGACGATATGGCATCCACAGCCGGAGCTATGGAATCTACACGTTTGGTCTCTGAACGGCAACCATCACGCCTTTCAGGACGAGTGTTAAATACTCTAACTGAAGCTAGGGCCCCATCTACCAGGCGCCTTTACGCTCAAAAGTGGTCTATTTTTTCTGACTGGTGCACGACGAAAAACTTAAACCCAAACACCTGTGAAGTGGAGCATATTCTCTCCTTTCTACAGGAAATGCTGGACAGCGGTCGCGCGCCCTCGACGCTTAAAGTGTATGTGGCGGCGATAACGGCGAATCACGCCCTTATCGCCGGCCGCACCGTGGGAAAACATGATCTCATCATTAAATTCCTCAGAGGCGCTCGCAGACTACACCCACCGCGACCTAACACGGTCCCGTCTTGGGATCTGTCCATGGTTCTGAAAGCGCTGCGCGGTCCCCCTTTCGAGCCCCTCGAGCAGGCTGACCTGCGCGCTCTCTCGTTTAAAACCGCTCTCCTCCTGGCGTTGGCATCGGTTAAACGAGTGGGCGATTTACACGCGTTTTCAATTGACCCGTCGTGTCTGGAATTCGGTCCTAACGATAGCAAAGTAATCCTTAGACCGAGAGCGGGATACATTCCTAAAGTTTTGACCACGCCATTTAGAGTTCAGGGGGTTTCACTTCTCGCCCTTCCGCCGGCGGACGGCGAACAAACCCCGAACACGCTCTGCCCCGTCAGAGCGTTAAGAATATACACGGACCGTTCTGCCTCATACCGCAAGTCAGATCAGCTGTTCGTAAGCTTCGCGCAACATTCTTTAGGTATGCCGCTCACTAAACAGAGGCTATCTAAATGGATCGTCGAAGCCATTGCTTTGGCTTACGCCTCCCTGAATGAACATTGTCCAGTTGGTTTAAAAGCTCACTCCACAAGGAGTATGGCTTCATCTTGGGCTTGGTCTACGGGGATTTCTATCTTTGACATTTGTAATGCGGCCGGCTGGTCCTCGCCGTCTACGTTTGTCAGATTTTATAGCCTGGATGTACCTGCCTTACAAGCACAGGTCTTATCGGCTTAATGATTCACGCGACCGCGTTTCTGTATGCCTTCACGGTGCGTTGCTAGCTCACCGTCATGGCTACCTATTAATAAATCATGCACAGCTCACGGCGCGCTCAGGGAACCCGCCGTCTCGTGCTCTATCGTATGTGCATCATGGTGCGTTTTTGAAACTTCACTGTATGCGTATTACTGTCTCATATATGGTGCTTACACTTGCGCTCGCTAGAGCTATGTATATGCTGGGTTAGGGCCACATGCAGTGTCTCTCCGGTAAGGGCACCTCATTCCGTTGTGTATGCACGGCGGGATGGGATTACGTTCCCCCATAGCGTCAGCAAACTGACGCAATGCGAAGTGAACCGTATTGAAAGGGAACGCTTAGGTTACTCACGTAACCCCGGTTCCCTGAAATAACGGGAACGAAGCATTGCGTCGCTGGCCGTGCTACAAACGTCTATGCAGCGAGTGTTATTCGGCTGCGCGCTTCAGTCGAATAATAATGAGCTCTTGACGTATTTCACCGGCTTATATAGGGACGTGTGCCATGCCCCCGCGCGGGCTCAAACGTCATTGGTCTGTATTTTCTACAGACGTTAACCAATAGGCTTCAATCACGGAGTAAACAGGAGTTTCCCCCATAGCGTCAGCAAACTGACGCAATGCTTCGTTCCCGTTATTTCAGGGAACCGGGGTTACGTGAGTAACCTAAGCGTTTTTTCTCCATATAGTGGACCTCATCCGTTTACAGTTTCAATGCAGCTTCAAAGGACTCTACACGATCCCAACCGAGGCATAAGGGTCTTATCTAGCAAAACCATCTAAAAACCTTTTCAAAAGTACTTGACAAATTGATACTGACTGATACTGACATACCTCTTCCATCTGACGCGAGTTGTCATCTTCAACAAACAGAAGAATTATTGGCAACAGTTTACTTCCTGTGATTGGTGATGTAGTAAAGAGCGACATTATCATAACTCCTCCCGTTTCAGACTCACAGCCTGTAAGTTAACTCCTGTTAGCATTGCATTGTGAGCGAATCTTTCAAACATGGTAAGGAGCGTCACATTTCCTTCTGATGTAAGAGGTATTCAGACCAATCACAACATACAGATTAGCTGGCCAATCACGAAGCTTTTCTAGGAAAATAATGTGTTAATCACGTGAACACATTGTATTATACCAAATACACAAAATAGCATTGTTTTTTAGCAAAGAAAAAAAATGCACTATACAAAAATAACTAACCCCCTTTCTCTCAAATGGTATTGGATAAAAGCATCTGATAAATGCCTAAATGTAAAATGTAAATGTATACGCATCACATACGCATGACATGAGGGTGAGTACATTTTCAGGTTTTTTTAATAAAAATTGAGGATTCCTTTTAGAGCGTACACTTAGAGCGGCGATTCACAGAAGCAGCACCCTGGCAGCTGTCTATCATCTCAACAACCCAATTTCATTTCCTAAAACGCCCCTCACTGACTTGCGTTTACAAGGGATACATTTTACGGGCACGAAGCTCTGCGTCTTGCTTTAAAGAGTTCATTTATGGATACGGTAAATCAGAGCCCCTGTCATCCGCAGAATGCCGGTGTCACACTTAAAAAGAAAAACATAAGCAAGCTGAGAACAGGTCACATATTGCGGCTGGTCATTTTCTCAACCTTTAAATGTAAAATATGAGTGTTAGTCAGGTCCCTGACAGAATAATCCAGAGAGAGAGGCTGCGGAGGTGCGAGAGATTGCCTGAGCTTTATGGGGTGTATTGTTTTGTCGGTGCTGGAATGAATATACGGTTCAGCAGCAGTTCAAGTCATTTGATTGACAGCTGTTATTTAACTTGAGGACATTTAAATTTATTCGATTGATTGGTTGGGTGTAGTGGATGGACCCTGGGGCAAAAAAAAGGGTTTAAGTTTTAAGCAAAAGACAACCTAAGGAGAATTTCCAGTGCAATTGCTCAGAAGTTCAGGAGACTTAATGGAGTTCTCAGATAGAATTTATTAAAGTTCGGTTGAGTTGTAGTTTTGAGATCTATAGTGAATCTCTTCTGGAGACATACCAGCCTGATCTCACGAGAATCTGTAAGTATTTTACGAGTTGGCTAATACAAAGTGAATCATACAAAAACCTACCCAGTTTCATGTAGATGCATATAAATAGCACAAAGAGTGAAACTCGTGCAATACATACGCCAAATTCCAATTTGGCATTCATATGATACACCAGTCGTTCCCATTCACTAAACGGTGTATATTTTTTGTCGTTTTATTTATTGGTTTCTCTTTTTTTCTTAACCATTTTCCTTTGGGTTTAGGGTTAGATTTGAGAGTTGGGGTTAGAATTGAAATTTGGCGTATGTATTGCACGGTTTTCACACTTCATGCTATTTATACGCAACTCTGTGAGACTGGGTTCACAAAAACATACGATTATCATCTATCAGTCTATATTCATCTGTCTGCATGTGTGCATGTCTGTCTATCTGTTAATATTTCTCTGTCCGTATATCCATACATTGTTTGTCCATCCATCCATCCATATATACATACATACATACATCTATGTCCTTATTTCTCTATCTGCAAGTGTGTAGATCTATCTATCTATCTATCTATCTATCTATCTATCTATCTATCTATCTATCTATCTATCTATCTATCTATCTATCTATCTATCTATCTATCTATCTATCTATCTATCTATCGATATACATCTGTGTATGTGTCTGTCTGTCTATCTATCTATCGATATACATCTGTGTATGTGTCTGTCTGTCTGTCTGTTTTGCTTATCTGTTTGTCCATATGTGTCTGTCTGTCTGTCCATCCGTACATTGTCTTTCTGTCTGTCTATCCATCCGTCCATCCATCCATCCATCAATCTATCTATCTGTCCACTGTCTATATTCATCTGTGTATGTGTCTGTCTGTCTGTCTGTCTGTCTGTCTATCTGTCTGTTTTGCTTATTTGTTTGTCCATATTTGTCTGTCTGTCCATATTTGTTTTTCTTTGTCCGTCCATCCATCCATCCATCCATCCATCCATCCATCCATCTATCTATCTGTCTACTGTCTATATTCATCTGTGTATGTGTTTGTCTGTCTGTCTGTCTGTCTGTCTGTTTGTCTGTTTTGCTTATTTGTTTGTCCATATTTGTCTGTCTTTCCATATTTGTCTTTCTGCCTGTCCATCCATTCATCTATCCATCCATCATCCATCCATCCATCCATCCATCCATCCATCCATCCATCTATCTATCTGTCTATATTCATGTATCTGTCTGTTTTGCTTATCTGTTTGTCCATATTTGTCTGTCTGTCTGTCTGTCTGTCTGTCTACCCATACATTGTCTTTCTGTCTATCCATCCATTTATCTATCTATCTTTCTATATTCATCTGTCTGCATGTGTCTGTCTGTCCATATTTCTCTGTCTGCATATCTATCTGTCTGTATAGAGTACACCTCAGTTGAGATATTTAAGAGACATCATCTGCAACTTTTTATTTTAACAGTTGTCAATTTTTACATTTTATTTGTTGGATTGAACCTTTTTCATTTTTGTTTTTTTAAATAACATAATTTATCCTCTGTAATGAAATGTCAGTCTCTGTTAAAATAGTGTCATTGATTTTTCAAGTAAATGGAGGCTGCAGTGCAAACTTTGTAAAATTTTAGATCAAAAAGTCTACAGCAACATAAATTTAGTGAAATTCAAACTTCCGACTGGTTGTGTATACAGGATGTGTGTTTATTTCCATGTGTGTGCAGCGCTCGGGTGAGCATATACTGCATGTGTGTTCATAATTCTGTCCTGTCAGTACTGTAGTTCGAGGTGATTCATGTCACCGGGTGCCGGAGCAGTGGGCTGGTCAACGAGGCGGCCTGCGGTGTCCAGTCGTGATCCACATCCGACGCAGAGCTGCTCGTTCACCCGTAGGTCAGCTTTTTGTCACACGTCTGATGTATGAGCCCTGACCGGGCAGAACTGCTGAATTTGGATCTCTGGGTAATGAAAAACCTGCTTTGTGTGTGCATGTGTGTGTGCAGGTGTATGTGTGTGTGTGTGAAATGGCAATGCTCCCTGTACTGTGACTACACAGCACATTTATTTGATTTTGTCCATTTTTCAGAGCAGCCTATGATAACTTCTCACACAATTAGCTCACAGCTCGGTCCAGCATGACGCTCCGTGGTGCTGTTGTTTATTTGCCTGATGAGGATTAGCTTGCATTACTTTCCCTCAGTTTATCTTATAACCATGTGCAAGTTTTACATGTGCATCACTTTCTTGAGGTTGATGGTCCGTGTCAGAGTTGTTATTATTGTATATGTGCTTAATGATCAAGTGTAAGTGCTTTACAAGGACGATTAAAGGCATGTTTAATAGCAGTTATTAAAGCATAACGTGTAGGGTTGTTGGGAAAGACCCTGTCGCATGTTCTGTCATGCCTGCAGACAATGTAATAATCAAATGAGTCATTCTCTATTTTAATAGCAGGCAATTTACAGCCTGAAACTACAGTACTGTATATAGAAACATCACTATGTTTGATGTGTGTGTGCTCTTTTAATGTTGCATAATTCATTTTTAAAAAGGTTTTCATACAAATCTGTTGGTCTGTCTGTCTGTTTTTTGTTGGTCTGTCTGTTTATTTGTCCATAGATCAAGTTTTCTGTCTGTCTGTATGTATGTCTGTGTTTTGCTGGTCTGTCTGTTTATTTGTCCGTATATCAATTTGTCTGTCTGTCTGTCTGTCTTTCTGTTTATTTGTCTGTACGTCTGTTTATTTATCCATACATACATTTTTCTGTCTGTCTATCTGTCTGTCTCTTTGTTTTTCTGTGTTGGTTTGTCTGATTATTTGTCCGTAGATCAGTTTCTCTGTCTGTCTATCTGTCTGTCTGCCTGTCTGTCTGTCTGTTTATTTGCCAGTACATCAATTTCTCTTTCTGTCTGTCTGTATATCAATTTCTCTGTCTGTCTGTCTGTCTGTGTATTAATCTATCTGTTAATCTATCGATTTCTCTGTCTGTCTGTCTGTCTGTCTGTCTGTCTATTTGTGTGAGTTTTGCTAGTCTGTCTGTCTGTTTGTTGATTTCTGTCTGTACATTTAACAGTATTTCTGTCTGTCTCTGTGTGTTTTGCTGGTCTGTTTGTTTATTTGTGACCCATGCTGGCCAAATGAGTCAGAATGCGCACTGTCTAATTTTAAGCTAGACGCAAAAGAAAGTATCAATGAAGTGTTTCGTTGCAAAACGAGACAAATCCGTTTTTTTAATTGTTCAGAAATCTCGTTTTTTGGTTGTGCATTCCAATTAATATCAATTCAACTACAGTTGGTTTGTTTTGATTTAAACCTTCATAACTTAAAAAAAAGCTAAGTAGCACCATAAAACAACACAATAACATGATAAAATAATAATAAATATGTTATGACAAAAAAAAAATGGATTTATCTCGTTTAGCAACAAAACTCTTCAAATGTCGATTTTGGTCTAAATTGAGTTTTCTTTTATAAAAAAATAAATATGCTAAGCCCTCGTCTAGCAATCTCAATGCTCTAAATAGTCATTAACTCTTTGCCTGCCAATGACAAGTTTTTCCGGCAATCCGTACTGCCTCTATTATCCACCAGGTGGCGATCTTACCCAACTTACCGGGCAAACAGTAAGAACTCTGATTATGTTTTGATGATTGCTCTGAATCTGATCTCTATCAAAAGCTTTTTGCTCAATTTTTAAATTTTATTTTTGAAGAAACCTACCGCTATTTGGGAGGTGATAAAAAGAAAACAAATAAGGTAGGATGAAACTTTTTTCTTTGTATGTTTATATATTTAAAGAACATTTTCTGAAAGGCATTAAACTTGCTGGTGGGGAAAGAGTTAAGGGGGTCGCACACCAGACGCGCAGCTCAGCGCCATGCAGCGCCGTTCTAAAAAAGTCGAACACATTGTTTTCTATGAGTATACGCGCGCCTGTTCACGGCGCCCAGCTATGACTCAGGAAGTTGCTCAATTCCCTGTCGCGCCCAGGGGGGCAGGGTTTCATATTTTATTGAAGCTTCCCTGGACGCTGCCATTGCTTAGCGAACACCCATCTGCTGTTAGCATCCCATTGACTCCCATTCATTTTGGCGTCACTCTGACAGCGAATAACTTTACATCTGAGGCGTTTAAAGACTCCATTTGTCCATTAAGTATTTCTAAAGAAACACGAAAATGTATAAAAGGCTCCATTACCATGTATCTTACGTTATGTCCCAGTAGAAGCAGTTTTTGTAAAAATAGGCTAACGATTG
This sequence comes from Paramisgurnus dabryanus, assembly GCF_030506205.2. NCBI lineage: Eukaryota > Metazoa > Chordata > Actinopteri > Cypriniformes > Cobitidae > Paramisgurnus > Paramisgurnus dabryanus. The sequence goes on along the minus strand of NC_133345.1, from coordinate 30,972,627 downwards.
CGTCATAACCTGCAACTTTCTGTCGCACAGTTGAGAAATTACCGTATGGACTGGGAGAGAAGCTCACAGGCAATCTTTTACTGACTATGAGGCAATCGGGTGGACGTGAAGGCATAAAGTCAAGGGAGATTACTAATCAGAATACTAACCAAAATGTGCTCCTGTTCACGCTCGCCAGGGACGGATTGGCAATCTGTGCGTTCTGGAAAAGTCCAGAACGGCCGTTTAACGGAGGGCCGTCGCCCGGCCGATGGCAAAAAAAAGGTCTAATAACGCAATATGAACAGCCAACAGCAGAGGCACTAATACGATCACTTTTATGCTGATACGTGTAAAAAAACAAGGAAGAAGAGTCGGCCTACTAGCCGTGATTGGTCCACGGATTCCCGGAATTCGCGAGCGTCTATGTTTGCGAGCCTGAGCATCCACAGCCTGGTCATGATGAGGGACAGACCGAGTTAACTTCACATCAGCAAGAGCTAAGTGCCAGTAGTAGCAGGACACGTGACATTATAATATAATATACACGATATAAAAATAAATAAAACTTGCGTGAAAATTAACGTAATGCGCAACTAGTGTTAGAGAAAGACGTGATGTGAGTGTGTGCGCACGCGCGTGTGTGAGAGAGAGGCGCGATTGAACAGTGGAAACATAAAAACAATACATACTCTGTCATTTTGTTCATATGGGACATAATTCAAACGGCAAAGTGTTTGCTTATATTTGTATACAGTCGCAATAAAACAAAACATTTTGCTTTTGTCAAACTGTAAACTCTTGTCAAACTGTAACCTACAACTGTCATCTAACCAAAATCACACACATCAAAGCAAAAAAATATTTATCCAACCCCGTTTAAAAACAGTCTGTGGGTGGACATTCATCGTATTGCATTGGTTTTCATTTCTTTCATTGACTTTATTGTATATGAGAGATTATAGTGAGCTTACATTTTCTGCTACAATGAAGACTAAGGTATTGAATTAAACGGGTAAATATCAGGCATGCATTGCAACCACTCTAAACGTGCTAATAAGAAAGGGGGCTAAATAATTGACCAAATATTTGTTTAACCAAAAAATCCTAGCTTGCACTTTCTGTCTGTCTTCCATCAGAGTGCAGTTTTTCCTTGTCTTTCATATTTGTGTTTAGTATTGTGGAATTGGCAAAGACCTGGTGGTTGTTTGTGAAAGCTGTACAGACAAACTTAATAGGCCTACAGTAGCTATTTTCATTATTTCACAGCCTTATTATACATCAAAGTTTAATATTACATGGACAAAATATTAAATATCCTTGTCTAATAGTCTGACAGTATTGTGGCATAGTATCAGGACATCCTTGTGTCTGTTGCGCACGGCTAGGGGCGAATGGCCGGATGATGGGCCTATTTGGGAAAAAGTCCAGGGCTGTTTTTTAGCCCCAGTCCGTCCCTGACGCTCGCCGTCTCTGCAAGATTCAGTAGGTGATTCAGATTTCCCGTGGCACGGCTATTAGAAGACTTACAATTGCCAGACGGGTTGCTCACGTGACATCCACGTCATTGAGCTCAGTTTGAGTCTGCGCAGTACGCTCGACACCCAGGAAGTGCGAGCTTCTAATTGACTTCACTTGTCTCCGTTGAATCCAATGGGGTCGCTGTGTCCATTTCTTTTACTGTCTATGGTCGCGCCACAGAGCACCACTCACATAGTTTAACATTAAATAACATCATATTTGTCCCAAATCATTAACGATTATCATTGGCTGCTAACGTATATTTTGCATTCTGAAGTAGACGCTATCTGTCTATTTAACTCTTTCCCCACCAGCGTTTTAAAAAAAAAGTTGCCAGCCAGCGCCAGCATTTTTCATGATTTTCACAAAAGTTTAATGCCTTCCAGAAAATGTTCTTCTTTAAATATATAAATAAACAATATATCAGATGAAAGAACAGACCCTCTGCTTTCAAAAAAAAAAAAAAAAACTGTTTCATCCTACCTTCATTAGTTCTCTTGTAATCACCTCTCAAACATGGGTAGGTTTCTTCCTCACACCCAATTTTGAGCAAAAAGCTGAGATAATTCCATTTTTTTAAGGACTTTTGATAGAGATCAGATGCAGAGCAATCTTTAAAACATACACAGAGTTTTTTCTCTTTCAAGTGAGGCGCTACTTCCAGGTTGTATAAGTTGCGGAAGTGCGCCACCTGGTGGATAATAGCGATATTGCGGAAAGCCGGAAAATCTCGTCATTGGCGGGGAAGCGTTTTCTCTTAATTGACGATATATCTCGTCAATAGCGGGGAAAGAGTTAATGTGCACTTCCGGTGTACGATACCTCCGAGTTGTCCTAGACGCGACTCGACGCGGCGCTGAGCTGTGCGTCCAGTGTGCGACCCCCTTTAAACATCTAAAATGGTCTTTATTTGTTCGTTGTCTGAGAAGTGTACCATACCAAATGCTTAATCTAATACAAAGATGCCTTAAAAGAGTTAATAGATGGACTTAATAGATGTTAAAATAGTTATTAAGAGAGATAAAGTTCATGATCTCATTGACGTTAAGAGTTATTAAGAGCCATAAAACATAAAAACGATCTTCCTCGCGCTGACTGACATATACACGTGCAGACAGATGCACGACTGTGCAACCCCAATATATAGACACATACACAGAATTACAGTTTTAAAAATATCTGTTTTATCAACTTCAAACACTTGTAGCTTTGTCATTATTTCTCAGATTCCAAAAAATCATACATCGTTTAAAGTTTAAAAAAAATATATTTATATAATTCTTTTTTCATTTTCTCATTATGACTAATGTCTGTCTGTCTGTTAATCGATTGTTCTGTCTGTCTGTATATCTAACAGTCTGTCTATATGTCTCTTTCTGTTTGTCTATCCATTGATTTTTCTGTTTGTGTATCTATCTACTTCCGTCTGTCCAGTCATCATGTTTTGTTATTGGGTCTGTCTGTCCGACCATCAGTTTGTTTGTCACTATCAGATCCAGGACATTTTAATGCTTTTTGAAAACTCTTAACTTTAAGTGGAAGTATTGGATGGTGAAGTTAACAGGACTCACCCTATACCAGTAGATACTGTAAATAAAATGTATGATATTGATTAAGATCAGCACATCCCAGAATTCATTTTGTTTGTGGGTGTAGGCCGAGGAGAATATAATGTAGTGTAGTCCCTGGTTTGCTAAACAACACTATTACTGTAGGCGTTGTGCAGCAGACAGACATTAATATCAGGGATCTTTCCATCAGCAACAGGATGAGTTTTCAAAACCGGGGTCTGTATTGTATTTCAGCTTTGTTCGGTGTAAATGGGATTTTTGATTTCTTCATACGATGATCATTTGCTTGATATGTAAAGCACCAAACACAGTTGTTTTTTACATGCAATTTAGAAGCTGCTTTCTCTGAAATTGTTGATACCACATTTATAGACTGACGTGGATAAAATGTGCTCAAATAATTGCACCCGAAAATAAATAGAGGAAAACTTTAGACTTTGTAATCAGAATTTGTGTTCACCTAAAAGTTTTAACTACTGATTATTTCCCAGGCATGACTCAGAAAACAAAGCTGAATATCCTGTTTTGCATGCGGATGTTTAGTTTACTGATTACTAAGTGCCTTAAAAGAACAACAAAAAACAACTTTCAAGTTGCTTTTCAGATTCAAGAGTTTTTTTTTTTTTAAGCTTTGAAGCCACAAACCTGGCAATCTTTAGCAAATCCTGTGATTAGGTTATAACAGGTCAGTCGATAAATGGACTGTGATATTTGACACTAAAAGAGATTTGACCATTTCATTCTGTGATCAAACAGTGATGTAATCCACAAACACCTGCAGGGTGACAGGACAGGACTGTGTTGTAAGGAAATAACAGGCGATGTTATTAGTTTCTCAGTGTGTCGAGAGTCACACAGTCTCTTTCCTGGATCTAGAGATCAGAAAATCATCAGCTAAGCTGGATCAATAATTCATTAACACTTAGCATCCTTGTGCCAATCCTCCTCAACTCTTTCAAACACTTTCCATCGCCGTCTGCCCTGCAGACACACAATCGCATAATTTATCTGTTTGCTGAGCTCTGTGCTATCTTGTCCATTTTCAACTCAATGAACTCACTGTACAAAGTCTTCAGAGTGGATATAAGGGAATATTGATCACGATGGCGCCAAATAAAAAGACTGGCAGAGCTTCTGCAGAGAGATGAACAGGCTGGTGAATGGAGGTCTGAGTATTAAGAGGGCACTGAGCTTCAAAGGTCAACCAACCATTTAGACCGAATATAGGAGATCAACAATCTCGAAAGATTTGAACACTGGAGTTTAATCTACTGTACTTACTGGCCACCAGTTAATGCTTTGTAAGAACTTTAAATGGTGTTGAGGTTTCCACCTGATGGATGATTAGACAAGCAAAACAAAACCTCATAGACAGGCAAAATAAAACATCAAAACCTTATTGAGAGGCCATCATATCCACCTTTTTCTCGAACGCGGAAGGTAAGTGATGTGACGTATTTCCTTTCCGGTCTGAGACTTCCGGTGCAATAGCCAGCCGGTAGAAAACAGTGTAGTGGGAGCACGCATAAAACATGATTTAAACAGTTAATATTTACTACACCTGCCATGTATGAACCAGTGTGAGGATGAAATTAAGGGCATTTTCACATTAGCACTTTTGGTGCGCACCCGGGTTCGATTGACATCAGAGTTCGGTACATTTGGATGATGTGAACGCTGTCTTCCGAACTCGGGTGCGCACCCGCGAAACGTACTCGAGTCCACTTGAAAAGGGTGGTCTGGGGTCCGGTTCATGTGAACTCCAAATCGATTCGCTGCTAATGTGAGCGCAATTGCACCAAATCGCGGAAGTGAACCGCTGTTAATTACGTATTATATGGAATGTCCCACCAAAACAGACGTGTGTGTTTGTGTGCGTGCACTTACCTTGACAACAAAATGCATAGAATGCTTGCTTGACTTTTGTTCTTTTTTTTTAAACCTTTGGTTTTGTTTTCAAAGAAATAATACAGAAGCGCACTTGCGTCTATCTGGCCCAAACACACTAAAGTCGTTTCGATGACAACGGTCTGTCCGCCGACGTCAATTTTTGCGGAGGCATTCAGAAATCATCTCTCTGCTTGGAGTTCGTCAATCACGCTTGTCGTCTTCTCGTTTACAGCGGTTGCCAAGCAACATGAGAACGCGCCGGCTGCAGCTTGATGATGCAAGCGTACCGCGGTTCGGATGCAAAAATAATATGTGAACACAGTCCATGGGGGGCATGGGGAGGGGGAAGCAATCGAACTCGGGTTCGGACCAGGCAATCGCACCAAATGTGAAACCGTCCTAAGAAGTGGCTTGATATGTGAAGATATATTTAATCATTTCGTGTTGTTGATCGGAGGTGACGGGTCTTTCAATGCGCAAATATAAAAGCACAGAGACATACCACCAGAATCTTTACAATGGGAAAGTCAGTCAAGTGTTTGTACATGGAATTTACCAAGACTTCGTGTTTTTAACTTTTCAGGGTATGGTTTAAAATGTCACAACTGTCCCTCTGCTGTGAGTTTTTTTTTAAACGGCAATTTTTTATGGACTTGTTCATGGCGACACATCAAGCTTCACGCGGTCCGACACAGTCAGCAGTATCTTTCAACACATTGTTATTCAAACAAACCCTAATAAACATATTAAACTACTTCATGTATTGAGTATTGTTTTCGTTTTATAAAAATATTATTTCATCGCTTCTTACCCAGGTGGAGACATGAGCTTATGAAATTTGCTTCCTTTTCAAAGTATTTACTTTTCATTTAAAATATAACAAAAGTACGCGCACACACATTACAAACTATTATATACATTAACTAAGCAGATTATGTCGGATATATTCTGTACTGTAATCGCATTTTCGTAATAATATATAGTAGCAGAATAAATAAATTACCATATTTTTATCAGCATAATATTAGTTGTTTTTAAACAATTATTGTATTTATTGTTTACTAGTTTCTATGAAAGGTTTTACTGGATGGATTTGTAAATCCAAATCATGAGTGCATGTGCACCACATAAACATTCAGCTCTTGTGCATGCATTATGGTTAAAACAAATGTTTTGTATAAATTTACTGCGTTTGTAATAGCAATTATGGCAACCCCTAACTGCAGGAAGGCCGACATAATTTGTGGATTTCATAATAAACATTAAACAGACAGTCAAAACGGCACACTTGTGTCCTTCGGAATAGACTACCATTAGCTTTAGTGGCTCAGCGTAAGTCATAAACAGGAAAGCTCAAAGTTGGCGGTGCCCACATTTACATCAAGAAACAGGTGGATAGCAGCTTTGGTCATAAAACAATGAGAAGCCATCTTCAAACATCATGTCAACCACACCGAATGCTTAAAATGTCACAAATAATCTTTTTTTAAATGTCAAATAAATCCTTGGTATCCCTGGAGCACATATTTAAAGTTTTAGCTCAAAATACCATATAGATAATTTATTATAGCATGTTAAAATTGCCACTTTGTATGCAAAAATGTGTCGTTTTGGGTGTGTCCTTTAAAATGCAAATGAGTGGATGAAGTGCAAACACTGATCACAATGATGGTGGTTTGATGCAATTCAAACTCAATTGTGCTGTCAAATATTTTTTTCTCTCTGCACTAAATGTCTGTGCCGTGGTTGGATAGTGCAGATTAAGGGGTGGTTTTATTATAATAAGATCTCCTTATGACATCATAAGGAGAACCAAATTTCAATAACTTAATTTTTCATGTGCTTACCAAAACTAAGTTACTGGTGTGATCTTTTTTCACATTTTCTAGGTTGATAGAAGCACCGGGAACATTATAGCACTTAAACATGGAAAAAGTCAGATTTTCATGCCATGGCCCTTTAAATGTTCTATAAACCCCTCAGAAAAATATTGGGTGGGTTTGTCAGGCAAAATCCACTAATGCCAGCATTAACATGGGAAATCCTCAGTTTTTCTATAAATCTGAGTATGTACTTTAATCTGTACGGATACAGGATACAAGATGTAAACCAGATTTTAACCTGCATCCCTGTGAGCACATGCACTATTCACTGTGCTGTGCTGCTGTACAGCTGTTAATCTTTTGCAAGAGCTTCACAGTACAGAATCTGTGCGCTATTGTCTTCTAATTACAGCTGAAATGAAACGCACACGTACAGGAGAAATGACAGGATTGAGAACACACGACCGGCCGGGTCGTTCATCTGCTGAGAGAATCAGATGCGTAGGTGAATTATTGATGTTCTGCTTGCAGCGGTTACGAGAGGATCATTTAGCTCTAGATGAACGGAGCAGATGAAAATCTTTGAAACCGCTGACTTGAGACTGATGTACAGCCTTCGGTGGATGATAAACAGACATTCAGGTTTAATCCAAGAGTCTTTGATAAACTTTTAAAACATTGCAAGACGTAAACAAATTGTAATCATTACTCGAGGTATCTGCAATGTATCACCGAATGCTGTGTTTTGGGGAAGGATGCTGAAATGAAACCTGCTTTAAGCATTCTGTTAGTTGTTAGAGAATCACTTCAGTTAGATAGTGTGGAAATAACAGCAGCTGCTTGACTCGTGTCTTTTGTGCTATTGTTTTAGCTGTAAAAGCAGCATGTGGAGAGCAGATCTTGCGTCAGTTTGCTGCAGATGTGTTGCAAGAGATGTGAAGAATCTAAGCATCTCGCCGAAGGCAATTCTGCTGAGACAAGCGGCAGTAAGACATACAGACAAATTATACGTCATCGTCTGCGCCACACTTCCGCACATTAAGCCCACTGCTTTCATACTTAAGTGCATTTTGTTCCGGTGTCTATCATATCACTGAATTTCATTTTGGACTGCTGGAGTGCTGCTTACTCCAACTTAGAAAACTTTCACTCCAACAACACTAGCTGACCTACAATGCAAAAATCTAATGTGTAAGGAATATTTCACGACAGGCCATTAAATCATTCTAAAATAATGCACACCCAAGGTGGTAATGTAGCATGATGTAAAGTGATTTATGCATAGTTTTTAAACAATTTGAAGGACCAAGTCAATAATTCAGCGTATACAACGGTTATAACAAACATCGCTCTGGTGCTTATTTTAAGACATTTGACAGGTTGCGTGTGCATTTATCGAAAAAATAATGCATACCTGTAGAACATTTCTCAACCAATCAGATTCAAGTTTTCAACAGCCCTGTGGTATAAGTAATAATAAAATAATAAAAAAATAAATAAATACATAAATAAATAAATACATTTTAGTAGACAATTAGCAATTCCGCTCATATAGCATGAATTATATATTTTCTTCTTTTTTTCTTTGGTAATGTTATAGTGATCATATACAGAGCCGGCCCAGCCACTAAACGACACTTGCAATTGCAAAGGGCCTCGTGGCCAGCAGAGGGCCCCCTTAAGTCACTCAGCTAGTGACTGAGTTGAAAAAAATGAAATCATTCATCAAAAGTAACATAAAATAAATATAAATATTCATTATTTATTATTATGGCAATGTTAAAAAGGCTGTTACTTGTTATTATAGTTATTATGAAAGTTCGCTAATAAGATCTCTTTCTTGCCGAGATTGATTGACACACAGCATCCAGCGCAGCAGCCAATCAGTGCCCGCGACTATGTGCAGGCGAGCATCCCGCCCACAGAACGCAAAGTTGAGTTGGGCCGGATCCCTGATACAGACGCAAACTTTTGCTGTTGCTTTAAGGACAATTTCTTTAATGTTATGTGTGTTTGTGCGTAAATGCGAAGTAAGTGGATCTTATTTGACTTCGGTAATGACCAAACCTGTGTTCTGTTTGACTTCTCTTTCTTATATTTGCCATCATAACGTGAATTGGTTTATTAAGCTTAATAATTAATATTTAAACGGTTTAACGTGGTAAATTAATTCTGTTACGCTTATATTTCACGTATGCCATAGTCATTTCTACATATTTATGTCATTAGTGTAATTATATTGTTAAACGTCTGAATTTAAAGTGTTTTATGTGTAAGAGTAAACAAACTCATGCGCATATGCGTGGTACATGTCCAGACAGCGCACTGATTTTAAACCACCTGCTAGCCTTTGCAAAAGTGTATAATGTCACTGTTCAGTCTTTAATATTTAAACTATAGCAATGCATATGACATACAGTAGCCAGCTTTGTTAGATTAATGTTATGAATGCAATGTTAATTGTTAATCTTCAGTTATTAATATTATTTGCAAGTGAATTGTTATTATCCACAAACCTATGTTTGTGTCAGATTTAGCTCATCTCAAACAAGCCTATTAACTTTTGTTATGCTATTTACGTAAGGGATAATATATAGTGAGGCGAATGTTAGGTACTATTAACCTTGTTTGTTGGGTTTTAGATAGTATTGTTAATGAAGTTTATTTGAAAAATTTAAACATTTAAGTGTTGTATTTATTATTTTATATTATATTTTATTTAAATGTTATTCTATTTAATCTATTTCATTTGAATTATATATAGGCTGTTGTTTGTGCCTCTTAAACTCTGGTGTCAATTAAAAATGTTTCTTTGATGGTCAGTGAAAATCACTTTATCAGTCTTTTTATTCAGCAAGTTCATCAGTGTGTGTTTGTTGCACTGCACTGCCATTCAGTTCAGTCAGTGGTATCATATTTTTCCTGTTAGACATCAAACATGGAACTCAAATCAAGAACTCAAGGGGGCAGTTTCCCTGAAAGGAATTAAACTAGTCCTAGACTAAAATAAAAGTAGGCTAAGAGCTGTCCAAACTGAAAAAAGCTTGCACTGACATATCTTAAAATACACCAGTTCCCTTTGTTTTGCCTCAAAATCCACACAAATAATGTTTTTTAGTAAGGCATTTTTGTTAAAATTTGTTATGTTTTCTAATTAAACTAAGGCCGAGTCCTGTCTTAAGATATTCCCTGTCCGGGACCACCCCAAGGTCTTTTATTGTCATTCTGTAGGCTACATGTTGCCACATAAGAACGAAATACTTAAAAAAAATAACATATTAGATATAATATGTGCAGTATAGTCATAAGGTAGTCATTGCTTTTCTTTAGGCCTTACTTAAAATGGTCAAAAGGGCCCCGACTAAATTTTGCTTAGGGCCCCCAAAGGTCTAGGGCCGGCTCTGATCATATATAATTGTTTTTTACAGTCTCTTTAATAGAATACATCCAGAAAATACAGGAAATGTGTATATAACTAAATAAATATACCAAATAAATGTAAACTGATGTGTCAAGTTTTTAGGGTAAACTCCCCTTCCACTTGAGCAATATCAGAAAATCTAGTGCTGGAAAAAGATTAATCGCGATTAATCGCATACAAAATAAAAGTGATTTTTAGCATAATATACATGTGCTGTGTGTAATTATTATGTATATATAAATACACACACATTCATGTATGTATTTAAGAAACACACATATGAATATATATATATATTCATAGCTTTATATATTCTATATTGTATATAAATAATAAAAAAGTACATACATATATACATTTCAGAAATGTTTTATTTATATATGTGAGTGTATTTAAATATACATAATAATTACACACAGCACACACACATATATTATGCAAAAATAAACATTTATTTTTTATGCGATTAATCGCGATTAATCTTTTCCCAGCACTAAAAAAATCCTAATTTCTAATTTTAAAGAAATTAGTCTTTTTACTTCATTCTGCTCAAAAACACTCAAGAAGTGCCAAGAGAGGTCACACTAAACACCGACAATGCCTAAAGAAGACTTTTAGTCCTGATTTTTTTTTACATATTCCCTGTATTATCTGTTTGTATCTTTATAAATAGATTGAAAAATACATATGTATGGACATTAAAAGTTCTAAAACAACAATTCTGGTGGGGGTGGCCTAAGATTTTTGCATGTACTGTATAGGCTATATATGTATGCATGTATTTAACACTGTATCTAGTATAGGTTGTGTATTATGGGTGTATTATTATTTTTTAGATTATTATGTTACTAATAATTGACGTCTGCTAACTCCAACTTAGAAAGCTTTCACTCCAACAACAACAGCTGACCTCTAAAATCAATAAAACACAATGCAATTCTCATAAATAAATATTTTACTTTAATAAAGTGCCAGCTTTAAAAAACAAAAAAGTGTGTGTGTTTGTGTGTGTTTGTGTGTGTGTAGTATAGATTGTGTATTATGGTTTATTATACTTATGAATATTTATTAGATGGATATGTTAGAAATAAATGATGGCCAGCCATTGAGTTATTACAAAAACAATGAACACCCAAGGTTGTAATGCGGAGTGGAGTGACCATACACTTGTGTTTGCAGTGTTGAGAAACAAGTGAACAAGGTGGCCTATAGAATTTATACATAATTTTTTTTCAGTATTCATTTGGTCTTATATGATCAGGAATTAGGCATTCAACAGCGCTGTGGTATAATATAGTATCAGACACATCAGCTGTACCCTTATCATCTTCTTTATGGGAGAGTTTTTTTTTGGGGGGGTGGGTGATTCTCACGAAATCCAGATATAGAAGGTGTCCAGCATCAGAATTTTTAAAAATTCCTTGAAGCCATTTTTTTTTGCACATATAAGATTAAGGTCTAAACTTACTACAACCATTATTTTTAGAATGTTTAAAAAAATATTTCCTATAGAATTATTACTTTTTTTTTAAGATTATCATTATCAAAAATTATCATTACCGCAACATGATATTACATTTAATATATGCTTTTACAAACTCACGATTCAGTAATAAGAACTAAAAAGTTGTCTAGGTACTATTACAAACAAAATTTTTCTTTTTATCTGGAGAGAAAAAACTGCTTACCTGGTAGCCATCTTGAGTGTCACAGTCAATTACGTCCCTTCAAACGATTTTTTTTTTAAATGTTAGTTCCTTGAGGGCTTAAACAATGATTGAAAATTGTTGCGGAGGATTAGAAAATTGGTCTTGGACACAGTTATATTCCTTATTATTGTCTTTACCAATGATTACCAAATAGCACATGTTTCTTTACTGTAAATGTTTTTAGTATAACATGCACTGAAGCTTTTTATTTTTTAGATTTTTTAATTATAAATATTTCCATGTCAAAGAACCAAAATCCAGTCATGAACACGTTGCGGTAATGAATATGTTCCCCTTAAATGTGGAAAAACATCAAACTTGGTTTGTGTGATGTCATCTGAAATCATGTGCAAAATAGTACAGATTGTAGCTGTATGCTTCTTATTTTGATAGCATTTACTTTTATTATCAAAATGTTTCATGACACCTCAAAAGTCTAATTTCGCGAGGTGGTTTACTGGTCTCTCAACCTGGTCAAGCAACCGGTCAGCCAACTGGTCTGTCAAGCCGTCAAGGTCCCAAACTCCTTTTAAACTCATAAAAGCAGATCTTACCAGTTTGGTCAGGCCACGAGTCAAGCCTTAAGCTGGTTTAAAATGTTTCTTGACACACTTCACCCATCTGATTGTTAAAAAGGCTGTGGTGAGGTGGACAGGTATAGAAGTGTAGTTATTATAGATGGTCCCAGCTCAAGCACCTAATTGCTCTCATAGCAGCAGATGTACATACAGACAGCTTCAGTGAGGATGAACGGACATTCAAACTAATGTTCTCTGTCTTCACAGCTCTTAATCTGTCCAACAGAGCATTGACCTTCTCTGAGTGGCCTTTAAATTTTAATGAAAGATCTTCCAAGAGGTTAAGTGAGTCTTTTGAGAGGGAATTGCACTTAAACTTTGAAGAGAAGAAGGGAGAGAGAGAATGATATGGTGCGACTATTAAGTCACCCACTTTTGTTTGTCTTCAGGCGGTGAGCGAAGCTGCCACAGTAAATACCGGGGTTTACAGGACATTGACCCAATAATGTGTTTTTGAGTGTTTTAGAAAGTGTCCGGCCTCTGTGGCATCCACCTCAGGGCTGAAGAAGAGAGATGCTTTCAGATAAATCCTACAGCATGCAGCATATGCTTAAAATACATAAACTGATTTATAATGGTGTTACAGATCCTGTTTTATACCAAAGTGTGTTCATGTGGTTAGTTACAGCCATTTAAGGGCAGTAGGTTTTAGTTTTCGCTCCTAGAGCATGAATTTTTCATTGGGACTCTGTTGCTACAAATGAGTGACTGGAGAAATAAACAGCTGTTCGATTCTTACAGCCAATGCTGTGTATGTTTTGGCCACGCTGTGGGCATCCGTACCGCACCTGGCTGTGACTGTGTGCTGGTTTCTCATCTACCTTCTGTACAAACAGATTTAACAGCACAGGAAAGGATTGATTGCTTTGGCACTCTGCTTTGTTAAATTAGATTTACATTTATGTACTTACGAAACACTTTCATAACAAAGTGATTTTCAATAGTGATTTGAATTAGAAGGATGTTTTGAGGAAAGCGTGCCTTACATATAAAGAATACAAAAAATATTTCGTCAAGTGACTTAAAAATTTGGTAAAATCGCATGGTTTATTCACATCATAGAGTTAATGACTAAATTAATGGACTATTTCACTAAATCTGATTTAATCTGACTATGCTTCACTGCATATTTATCTGCTCTACACATCACCACCAGCAGCCGCACTGTGAGAACTTGTTATTTTGCTAATTGTCGCCTGTAAGATTATAATAAAACAGTCTATTTTAAGGTACGTCAAAATTTGTATTTGCAGAGAGACATATCACAACAATTAAACACTTTTATCCCTATCTCAAGTGTCAGTAGCACATTGTAATGTGAGCCAAATCTGATCCACATGTCTGTACTGTAAACCAAATCTGATTTTTAAAACTGTAATCTGAACCGAATCTGATCCTCATTACTGTAATGTGAGCCAAATCTGATCCATATGTCTGCACTGTAAACCAAATCTGATTCTTAATACTGTAATATGAAACGGATCTGATCCTCGTTACTGTAATCTGAACTGAATTTGATCCTCATTACTGTAATCTGAACCTAATCTTATCCCCTTTACTGTAACATGAACCGAATTTGATCTTCATTACTGTAATCTGAACCAAATCTGATCCCCTTTACTGTAATCTGAACCTAATCTGATCCTCATTACTGTAATATGAACCAAATCTGATCTTCATTACTGTAATGTGAGCCGAATAAAATCCTCATTACTGTAATGTAAAGCGAATCTGATCCTTATTATTGTAATCTGAACTGAATCTGATCCTCATTACTGTAATCTGAACCGAATCTGATCCTCATTACTGTAACGTGAACCAAATCTGATCCTCATTACTGTAATGTGATCCAAATCTATTCCTCATTATTGTAATCTAAACCAAATCAGATCCTCATTACTGTAATGTTAGATAAATCTGATCCTTATTTCTGTACTATAAACCAAATCTGATCCTCATTACCATAATATGAACAGAATCTGATTCTCATTACTGTAATCTGAACCGAATCTTATACTCATTACTGTAATCTGAACCGAATCTGATCTTCATTACTGTAATCTGAACCAAATCTGATCCTCATTAATGTAATCTGAACCAAATCGAATCCTCATTACTGTAATCTGAACCGAATCTGACCCTTTATTACAGTAATCTGAACCGAATCTGATCCTCATTACTGTAATCTGAACTGAATCTGATCCTCATTACTGTAATCTGAACCAAATCTGATCCCCATTAACGTTATCTGAACCAAATCAAATCCTCATTACTGTAATATGAACCGAATCTGATCCTCATTACTGTAACGTCAACCAAACCTAATCCTCATTATTGTAATCTAAACCAAATCGGATCCTCATTACTGTAATGTTAGATAAATCTGATCCTCATTTCTGTACTATAAACCAAATCTGATCCTCATTACCATAATATGAACCGAATGTGATCCTCATTACTGTAATCTGAACTGAATTTTATACTCATTACTGTAATCTGAACCGAATCTGATCTTCATTACTGTAATCTGAACCAAATCTGATCCTCATTACTGTAATCTGAACCAAATCTGATCCCCATTAACGTAATCTGAACCAAATTGAATCCTCATTACTGTAATATGAATTGAATCTGATCCTCATTACTGTTAGTGAACCAAATCTAATCCACATGTAATTTAAATTGAATCTAATCCGCATCACTGTAATGTGAACTGAATCTAATCCTCATTACTGTAATGTAAACCAAATCAGATCCTCATTACTGTACTACAAACCAAATCTGATTCTTAATACTGTAATATGAACCGAATCTGATCCTGATTACTGTAATCTAAAGCAAATCTGATCATCATTACCGGAATCTGAACCTAATCTGATCCTCATTACTGTAATATGAACCAAATCTGATCTTCATTACTGTATCGTGAACTGAATTTAATCCATATTACTGTGGTCTAGAAAGATGCACAGATTTTAGGTAAATGCAATTAGTTAACATAATAGTGTAAAATACGAATCTTGCGCATTCTGCATGCTATATGCATTTGCTCTGTATTTTTGTCATGAGATTTCCTAACATACAGTTGGAGAAAACTCCTGATAATGTATTTTCACCAAAATGCTTCTTCCTGACTGTTTGTCCAACTGCCAAATTTCAATTTCAATATTTTATTGATATGAAGATTTCTAGAATTTTATTAAGCCACCGGCAAATCAATAAGCAGAGATGATATCTCATTTCTATGACCTCACTCTTGGTTGTAGCGGATACAAGGAAACATAAATCCAGTTAATATCATCTTTATTAATGTGTTAAGAGAGCAATCGGGATTAAGGGATATATGGCCTTAAAAAGGCAGAGGTCTCCAAACTAATGGCACATTGCAGGGTCCCGTGGGCCTGATGATGGGACAGGTTAGAAATGAAGTCGCAAATCAAGATGCAATTATTCATGCCATGCTGCTGGCTTTTGACTTTGACTTGTGCACGTGAATCTGAACAGGTGTGAAACACATGGACGCGTGGTCTCAGCAGGTGCGTTTTACACAGATGCGTGCCAGGAACAGATGAATCCCTGGAAGGGGCGACGTAAGAGTCTCATCTCCTGGAAATGTGCACGGAAGAGTTAGCTGAGGTTTCTTTGCCTGTTTAAGTTTCCATATGGTTAAAGCATTTCCAATCAAATGTTTATAACTAAAACAATGAAAATGACAAGTTCAGAATTTAGCATTGCTGAAGGAAAAATTCACTGTGATTCCACTGTGCTTAAAAACAGATGAGATTAAAGGAGCGCAGGATGGGTTTTGAAAACAGCTGATGGATGGCTCCGCATGAAGATACTTTCAGGAGTAATTACAGCAGAGACACACAGCGGTCTTTGTTTCCCCGGGCCCTCGCCAGTCTTTCTATGAAAGGCTACATTCAGTGAAGGTCACTTCCGTGGTTATGGAGCCATGAAAACACTTTTTCCCTTTTATCAGGTGTTTGTTTTTGTTTCTCACAGATCCATTTTGCTTTCAAAATAAATAGCGAGTCTGGCAAATGTCAACATGCGCACATTGATTGCCACGGCTGAACTCAATTCCATCGAGTGAGGACAAGGATCCATGGGATTGAGTTATCTGTAGCTCAGGTCGTGACCTTTGTGCTCATGCTTGTGATAGCTGGAGCTTTTATTGATAACGTTTCTCAATAAGGGCCTTCGGAATAAACAGCCATCAAGAGCAACCTTAAAAATGAGACGATGTATCGAACGTAAATGTCTCGATACTGATCCGAAGAGACATTGAGCAAAGAAGACCTTTATTGTCTCAACCAAAGCATTCATCATTCTTTAAGTCCAGTTTGCAATACTTACTTGAAACACATTTGTTAATGCCTATTTATTCATGTATTTTTATTAGAAATATCTCCCCGCTGTCATGTATGTTAAAACACTTTTTCAAATATTTGTATTTATGAAAATAAATAATGAACCATGGGCTTATGTTGATTTTTCAGGGTATTGAGCTACTCGCACCCGACCTGAGAGGGATTCAAAGAGTGGTATGAGAGTGGGATGCTCTGACTGTGCGACTGTGCATTCACACCCGACGCGGAATAGGCGGCAAAAACGCGCTATTCAGGAAAGTTGGACCAAGTGTGCCGTACATGCCCTGAAAAGTGAAGTCAAAATTTCTTGATCGCCCCCATTGACTGGTCCTAGTATAGGTCATAAACCCTGCCTCCCCAATATTATTCTTTGGGACTTAAGATGAACTAAACAATTTAATTACCCTTCAATTATATTTTTTACAAAGTTGTTTTTGACATTTACTGTAGTTTTTATCACACTGATGTAAATTCAAGTGTTTGTTTTTAGTTTGTTATTAAATGCTATAAAAACGGTGGTGTGACGTCATGATTGACAGCTGTGATATGCGGATTCTGCGAGAGCGAGGGCAGGGCCTTGATTTCACGAATTTACTTCCTGCTCACTACTGTGCAGGACTGGTCCCGAAATCACTATGGCGCAGACTCAAGACCCAAGATGTCAGCGCCGTATCGGGACACTGGCCGCTTCACTTTTCACCAATAGAAGACTGGGAATGGGCGTCCATCTTTTTTTACAGTCTACGAGTTGGACGTTTGAACATTTTGAGTTTACTCGCTTCATTCGCGCATGAAATTCTAGTCATTTGAGACATTCATGCGTAAATTCGCGTGCTCATGAAGCTCAAATTGAGTAAACTTACTAGATTGTTTTACATCCTCACTCACTTTCTTCTGGCGCAAAAATGTGCCAAAATTCAGAGTTTTCTGCTCAATTCGTGCAGAATGCGCCATTCACGTTTACCGCGCCGCAGGATGCCTATGCACGTCTTTGCACTGACTTAACATGTAAATCATTCGTGCTTGCCGCCTCTTCTGCGTCTGCTGTAAACGCACCATTACAAGGAGCAGAAGCGCTGACAGTACTTATATCCTGACTTTACTGTTATTTGCACTATTGCGTGGCAGCGTTTTTACAGTACTTAAATTAAGTTATCTCTATTTTAGGCCATTTATATGACCAGTAATCATTATGGGGGTACATTTTGATAAAAAAATTATTAATTAGAAGCAGGGATATAAAGACCAAAGGGGGGATAATCCCCCCATTCCCCCACACAAATCACATCCTGATTCTAACAACACTAACAAGAACCGTTTTTATCAGTCAAACAATGTCATATTTTGTATAATAACTGAAAGCGAGGAAGGAAGGGAGAAAGGTTGTTGAAAAGAAAAGCATATTATAAAAAATATTAAACGTGGCTTTACATCAGATGTGGTCCGTGTGACCTTGGCATATGAAGTTTCAGACATTTCTGAACTGTAAGCTAATTTTAATGAGCCGAAACGTCTGAGTATTAAGCAACTTATCGAGCGTTTTTGCATAATGAGCCGGTCTCTGATATAAGTCCTGATTCCTGTAATTACGGCTGGTCATATTAAAGATGAAAAGGTTTTTTAAAGAAAGAGCACAGTATGAATAAAATGTCCTAAGTCTTTCCTTTAACTGTGTTATAGACTAAAGTGTTTTACTGAGGTACATTTTCCTGTCGATTGGCCTCAGGGAGCAATCAGATGTTCCTCTACAATAAAGCTAAAACAATAAGACTATTACATGGTGTACACAGCTTCTGAATGAATATAATTCTTATTTAAAATGAGCTTGTTTGGGATATTACACCGGTTGTGGTATATTGGTACAGAGGCGCTGTTGCGGACAGGGATTTCATGACGGAGAGCCGGTTTATGTCTATACCCTCGCATGGTCTATAAAGTGAAATTGTCCAATCAATCACAAAACCACAATTATCAGCAAAATCACAGGTGACCGCGTCTGTTATCATCATTTATGTTGAATTTCCTTCAACCCTTAGCGGGATTAAATAAATGCTGTTTCGATTGATTCCTCCGGAATTTTCCGGACAACCGAGTGTTGTTTTATTACAGCCGGGACCCTGAAATTACTTTAGTGGAAAGAAACGGTTTCAGTTTAGAAGCTCTTAAAGCTGTTCTGACGTTAAACAGGTGAGGGGATGAGGGAGGCGGGCGAAAGTGTTAAAGTAAATGTGATTATTCTAAAGGCTATTGGTTTAAGGCCAAGTAAAGTGGTTGAAACTAGTTGAGGTATCTCTGCTGTTACAGGGTTCATAAAAGAGGCAGAAAATTGCATCAGCGGATGCAACCACACATCCAGACTCAGACACAAACATATTTGCAGACAAAGTAAGATGAAAACAAACTATGTGTGCATCTACTAAAACTCATTAGGGGATGTAGACGTCCTTCTGCGGTAATCTTCTCAGATCATTCCGGGCACGGCTTCTCTCCGGCTGTTTCTCGACTCTCCGGTGAAATCGATGCCGAGCCGGACGGAAATGTGGTTAGAGACACCGGGTGCGGTTGTAATCCCATCATGCTCAGAGTCACAGACACATTTCAGCCAGAGTTAAATATAGTTGTTTGACTGGCTGTCTTGATCGATGTTTTCCCTCAGCAGTGTCGTGGGACTGCGATGCTGCTTTCATCGTTGCGGTTTCATGACTGTAAAGCTGCTGTAAACTCGGACCGTGAAAGCGCAAATGACAGCAATTAGAAGATCACAGGCTGAGCTCCTCGGGATGAAGAGTAAGGGATGTGTTGTCCACATGTAATGATAATCTGACCTCGTTAAAATGTTTCACAAAAAGCCGCTTAATATCCGGTTCACTGTATGTTAGTGTGTTTAACTCGTCCAGACTGTCAGTGATGACTTGACTGTCAAAACAAAGCGACCATTAGAAAGTTTTAAAGAATTTGATTGTAAAGAAATCCTGATTGCCTTAAATCGACTATAATCAACCTGGATACAAATCAATTTAACTTAATATTTTTATCTTTACTAGTGATGAGTTGCCAAAAAAAATCATGAGGATATTAAGTAAAGATCACGTTCCATGAATATATTTTGTCAACTGCCTACCAAAAGTGCATAAAAAATGTATTTATCATTAGTAAGAATTTTAAAGTCGAATTTTAAAAGTCGATTTTCTCAATTTTACATTTTTTGCACCCTCAGATTCCAGATTTTCAAATAATTGTACAAACCATCCATCAATGAAATGTTTATTTATCAAAAATGTGCTCCAGAATCACAAATATGAGTTGCTATTAAAATACAATTGAATTAGCTTAACTTATTTTAACTTTATTTAAAAAATTACATAGCTCATCACTAGTAAACATAAAAAATCAAGTTGAAATGACTTGTAAAGCCAAATTGATCATACTAAAAAAATGAAAGAGAACTGGGAATTTACTGCAGTTTTGACTGAATTGTAGATAAAAAAGTAATTGCCAACATATTAATTTATTAGAACTACAAATCCGAAACTACTTATTTTTCTAAATGGATGGCTTAGACCAAAAAATAATGAGAAACAGGCAAAAGAGTTTGTAATAGATGGAAATGATTTAAATATTGCTTAAAAATCATCTCAGGATAAGATCTCAAGGTCACTGATAAATGACCAGCAGCAGCGCCACCGCTTCCATAACGTGCATAACACGCTGTGCGTAGGACACCACAAATAATAGCCTAATGAAAAAAATATAATGCCGATATTATTTCATTAGCCTATACTAATATTAGTAGGCACTTTTTAGCCATGTATATGTAACAAAAAAGGGGGAATGAGATAATTTATTTGCTCCAGTCTAGAAAGTATGCCCCCCACGCCTTAGGTGGTCTGCCCCGAGTGATCACGTGGGTGCCTAAAGAAGTTTGACAGACAGTAGGCAACTTTTATGGAAATGGCCCCGTAAAGACAGCAGGAGTCAGGATTTGAGAAAAGAAAGAACAAAAAACTGCGAGATGAAGTCCATGTTTACTCATGGGAAATGTGCATGTGATGCTGCTAATCGTAATGCGCAATAATGCACCTCAAACTTGCTGACGTTAATGTTAACAAACTATGTTGTTATAATTTATAACTTCAGTGCAAGCTAAATTGAGATACTACTATTAAACATCACCTATGCATATGCATTTTACAAATAACTGACACCAGCTAGCTGTTACTTTCTTTACTATCTTTCTTTAGATAAGTAGTTTATGGTTTATTTTGACGTGATGGTGGTTAAAGGCAGGATAGGTAGGAATTATCTAAACAAACTTTTATAAAAATTTGTTTAAACTGTCTTTATATACTAATACATAAGTAAAATGTATTTTACTCATTTTTCCATTCACTCCACCCCCTCCCTTCTGGGTTTCTTCTAAAGCCACGCCCCCAAAACACATGAACGTGCGACGCTGACCGGCTCTGCTGGGAGCGCGGTGCATGTAGTAACATCATGTCACAATTACATGTAATAATACACCTAACTTTATCACTAGGAATATAAACAGATAGGATGCCTTCTAGAAATCACTATTAAGCCAGTGTTTTGCATGGAAGAGTTTCCGTGATGAAAGCATTGTTGACTCTGATGAGGACTACACTCCGGAGACAATACCGCTACCGCATCATCGACTTGAGGAAAAGCCACGCGATATTTATTCTCGTTTGATTGCTTCGTTTATTCCTTTGTTTGCCTCGTTTGCCTTCGCTGACTGGATATGCAGGTACTGTGAGTTCTGAATGCACTTTCTCTGCCATACTTTTGCTCTTTCTAGAGTGCCTCGTGCACGTTCAAATCAATCAGGTGTGCGCATGTGTGGGCAGATGATTCCATAGCAACAGGGGTGGTGCCATGGTCGCTTGAGAGAGTGATAGTCAACCAAGCCAATCATTTGTTTCATCTCGAATTGAAAAATGAGCTGTGTTTAAAACAGTCATGAGAGGTCTAAAGACACTCGAGTTTTATACTCTCTTTTTCAGAGTACTTACATTTTAATTATGTATTCGTATGTTAAAGACAGTTTAAACAAATTTGTAAAAAAGTTTTTTAGATAATTCCTGCCTATCCTGCCTTTAATACTTTCTCAGTAACAGTTAACGTTAGCAGTCAGTGAAGTGCACATGGTAGGCTAAAAATTCCTGTTAAATATATTATCAAATTAATCCAGACATGTTTTTCCCAAATTAAATGTCACTTTGAATAAATTACAATAATTACAAACAAGAAAAGCCAATCTTCTTAAATAAAACAAAGACTTAGAGGACTAAAAGTCACAAATGTACTTCCTTTGTAAACACAGTAGGCTATGTAGAACCGCTAAAACATCTAAAAAATCTCATCTAATATAAAAGCATAATAAAATTAGGTGCAATAATGCACAGAATTCAACAGTAATGTTTGCTTTATATCATTCATAATGACATTTTATATTTACATATTATTTTATTTTTCTATTTACTGAAAAAAAGTTTGCACTTTCAAATGTGTAGTGTGTGTTGGCTATTTTACATGTTTACAAAGTCAGCAAAACTGTGAAGATTTTACTTTCTCTTTTTACTGTTCTTAAGTTTTTGTGATGCTGCTATTGTGTTATTGATATTGAGTTATATGTTTAGTAAAAAGTTAAACTGCCAAAAACAAAACAAAAATGTCTTGGGGTCCGGGGCATCATAAAGGAATTATGCTTAGGGCACCAAAATGGCTAGCAGAAGTACGGACCAGCAGTATGATTTTGCAAATTTGGGGAAACTTTGTAGGTGCTCTGCCACTCTTTGTTAATTTTTTACATATTTTTTGTGTTATACTTTAACACACTATGTGCCATCTTGTGTTGATTTTCTGTTAACATAAAACACAGGTTGGATTAAAAGTAACACAAAATGTGTTGTTTTAATAATAACACAGACATATGTATATTCTGAGAAAACGCATTTAGTGTGTTGTCTGTAAACCAACACTGATTTTGTTGTTTTTAACACATCTGTTCTAAGAGTGCAATATGGTTTTGATTTTGAATGCTTTTAGTCACAACATAAATCCTAAAGTAAAACTTGTGTTATTTCATAGTTTATTAACTTCACTGTTATTAAAAAAATCTGAAAAAAAAAAGAGTAAAGAATATGTCTTTCAAAACTTTTAAACGCAATTGATTACATAGGAAAATATTGTTAAATGTTTAATTCATTTGAAAAAAAAAATCAAATAATATTTATTTGTATATAGTGGTTTCTTTTTTATACCATGCATACAAATATGTAATAAAAAATTGGTGCGGGCACCATGTTGTAGACCACGGGATTAAATTATTATATTTATTTATTAATTTACACATTTAAAGTCATCGTGGAGGTAAGGGTGGGTGTCTTTTCATTGATGTTGAGTCTTCTGTAGACTAACGGTAACATCTAGGTGTTTATTCTTTAGAATAACAGACATTGGTGAAATATGGCCGATGAACCCAGGAACAAGCACAGAGGATCAATTTTAATTCCATGTGGCTTTAAATTTATGTTCTTCATTTGCATTGACCCTGAAAATAAATTTGCGGCCCATTCCTTGGTGTGGTACTGCATGAAAATGTGTTATCCTCTATAGTATATATTTATGGTATGCGTACACTGTTTTAATCATGATGTTTGGATTAAACCCATGTTTGCAATTAGACAGGAGAGGGAAACTGTTGTGAAAATCATGGGAAATGTAATTCGTATATTAATCCGGTTAATCAGTCTAGTAATGCGCTTGCTAGTTCTCTGAATATGCTCTAGATAACCTATGTTTAGTATTTCACCATCTCCCAGATTCCTCCATCCTTCACACCACTGAGACTCTCTACCCCCAATTCAAATCAGAAGTCATGCACGAGCAAACAAATAAAGAATGAATAAAACAACATTACAAATGTCAGCTTGTGCTCTCTGTGACATCACATGGGAGCCAAAAAGCTCAGAAATAATGAGACATTATGAGCAAGTGGAGTTTATCTCGGTGTGCACGAGCGTAAATTCACCAGCTCCATCAAACTTCTCAGTTTCCAGTGATTTCCAGAGGTTTATTGGAGAACATGGATCAGACTGTCAGGGACTCACCCAGAGGACCGGGTCACTTTCCCATTAGTTCACAATTGTGTTTTCCGCTCGCTCAAAATAGTTCGTTGCATTCTGCTGTAACGCAACGCCTCCTTGTATGGGTGGATTAAGTTAACCTCATTTTGCACAGGATGAAGTTTACAGCACGCTGATATTGAAAAATAAAATCAATTCGTTGCTTGGGGAATAAAAATGGAAATTTTCATATTAACATTCCTGTTTTGTCTATTGCCGTTTTATTTGTCTACATGCACACGGACCACCCGCAGTCACTTCACATAATGTTTCATGTATTTTCAATACAAAATTGGAAAGCATTTTCTGAATTTGGCAAGCTCGGGGATAATTGAGTGATTTTACTACAGAGCTTTAGCGGTTTGTTAATACAAAGTCTATTTCTGATATCCCCAAATAGAAAAATCTACTAATCGTAATCATTTTATATGTCAGTCACATAGTGATGGAAATTCATAGCCATAAAAGTTTCAGTATAGAGAAATATTTGTGCTGAGTCTGCATTTTTTTTTAGTTTTTTTTTTAGTTCATTTTTGCTTGCTCCGTTTGTGTCTGCTTGGTTTCACTCTTACATCTCTTCCCTTTCTCAACTCTTACTTTTGAGGTATGCAACGCATTTAGATGCAGATTGCCATTTTGGGTGCAGATTGCCAATTGGATGGCCATATGGTATAGCATCCCTACAGGACAATGCAACAGGATGCTAAGTGGCCCTATTGGGCCGAAGTTAACGCCTCCCTCTCCTCTCGCTAGCGCTTAATCGAGAGCCAGCACGAAGCCGTCCCTCCATCACAGCCCAATTCAGATCAACTATTGTTTTAAAGCCGCCCCTCGCTGCACAATAGAACGCTTTATTTCTCATCTGCACTGACAGCGAGAGGGAAGAAGCTGCTATTTATAAAAGCATGTGGGTGACCGCGTTAGCTAATAAACGATTGCATTACAGCAGCCAGCAGAGAGAGAGAGAGAGAAGCGTTCAAAAATTCACAGCTGCAGTATTCAGACTTCTCATTACAGGGAAAATCCATCCCATCATCCATGATACTACTTGATATACCACCTCCCATATTTTATTTAAAGCTCTGCATGAACACGAGCGCACAGACGTCGTCCATTCTCTCACTAATGTACTGGATGATGTAGACACACGTCATGCGTTAACAGTCAATTCTGATTCTCTTATGGTTAACTACATCCGATGCGATTTACCATACGCAGGCATTTAGAAAGGCTTCAGCTTGCTGCGAAAAGGGAAAAGATTCACATTTGATGAACTGGTTGTTCTGTGTCGGTTTGTTATAGTTGGCGGTTGGTGATGGATGGTTATAGATTTGCTGCCCCAGTAGCGTTTGGCCCTAATTGGAGTCTTATCTTGACATCGGTAAATATATGACCGTTGACTGGCCGGTCAAATGCATTAGCTATTGTGTTGGTGGCACCTCATCTGTTTTGCGCTGTAAAAACTTTCATGGGTTGTGCAGGGCAGGCTGAGTTTGGCTTTAAAGAGCTTTACGCTTGGCATCTTGACATGTACATAAATGTCTTGTCATTTTGTATATATGTGATAAAAAACTACTATTGTCGTGAAGGGAAAATGTTTGGAATGTTTATCTGTTAGCTGGTTAATTTTATCGAGTCTCCCACCATTGACAAGTGTGGCAAAGTTCATTTTGGACTGCAAGAGACAATAAGAGTTTCATTTTTTTATGTATTAACCACAGTAGTTTTCTGGGTAAATTATATTTATAAGGGAGTATCTCACCATTATTGACTTCTGCTATGATTTTGGGCATAGAGAGAATTTGTTTGTTGTCTAGCACAGTAAGTAGTGCAGCAATTTGTGATTTTACCTTTGTTTGATTTTCCCCACCCCAGTGTGATAAAAATCTGTGAGGCGCACCGTTTATTGCTTACTCATGTTTAGAGCTATTTATATCTATTAATGTGATAGCCAAAGCAACTGATAAAGCCTGTTAAACTGTTAATGCACATATAAACTCACCTAAAGGATTATTAGGAACACCTGTTCAATTTCTCATTAATGCAATTATCTAATCAACCAATCACATGGCAGTTGCTTCAATGCATTAAGGGGTGTGGTCCTGGTCAAGACAATCTCCTGAACTCCAAACTGAATGTCAGAATGGGAAAGAAAGATGATTTAAGCAATTTTAAGCATGGCATGGTTGTTGGTGCCAGAGGGGCCGGTCTGAGTATTTCACAATCTGCTCAGTTACTGGGATTTTCACTCACAACCATTTCTAGGGTTTACAATGAATGGTTTGAAACGCGAGAAACATCCAGTATGCGGCAGTCCTGTGGGCGAAAATGCCTTGTTGATGCTAGAGGTCAGAGGAGAATGGGACGAATGATTCAAGCTGATAGAAGAGCAACTTTGACTAAAATAAACACTCGTTACAACCCAGGTATGCAGCAAAGCATTTGTGAAGCCACAACACACACAACCTTGAGGCGGATGGGCTACAACAGCAGAAGACCCCACCGGATACCACTCATCTCCACTACAAATAGGAAAAAAGGCTACAATTTGCACAAGCTCACCAAAATTGGACAGTTGAAGACTGGAAAATGTTGCCTGGTCTGATGAGTCTCGATTTCTGTTGAGACATTCAGATGGTACAGTCAGAATTTGGCGTAAACAGAATGAGAACATGGATCCATCATGACTTGTTACCACTGTGCAGGCTGCTGGTGGTGGTGTAATGGTGTGGGGATGTTTTCTTGGCACACTTTAGGCCCCTTAGTGCCAGTTGGGCATCATTTAAATGCCACAGCCTACCTGAGCATTGTTTCTGACCATGTCCATCCCTTTATAACCACCATGTACACATCCTCTGGTGGCTACTTCCAGCAGGATAATGCACCATGTCACAAAGCTTGAATCATTTCAAATTGGTTTCTTGAACATGACAATGAGTTCACTGTACTAAAATGCCCCCCACAGTCACCAGATCTAAACCAATAGAGCATCTTTGGGATGTGGTGGAACGGGAGCTTTGTGCCCTGGATGTGCATCCAACAAATCTCCATCAACTGCAAGATGCTATCCTATCAAAATGGGCCAACATTTCTAAAGAATGCTTTCAACACCTTGTTGAATCAATGCCACGTAGAATTAAGGCAGTTTTGAAGGCGAAAGGGGGTCAAACACACTTTTAGTATGGTGTTCATAATAATCCTTTAGGTGAGTGTAGTAAAAATAAAACATTCATTAAAACATATTGAAATTTAGCACCATACAGCACAACATGCATTAGTTGTCAGAACCTTTACAGCTTGTTTAGTAAATAAAAATATAACAAATGCTACAAATGTAACAATTTATATATAAAAAAAGTTTATTTACAGTTTTCAATGCTAGGGTGTTGTCATCTTGCAGTACATCAGCGTGTGACACAACGGGGTTGGTTTTCCTGAATGAACTTGATAGATACAATGATAAAGAGACAAACAGCAGTTGACAGATAAAGAAAGATGAAAACTAAAAGCAACAGTGCATCAGAAGACATCAAAAAAGAGGCCATTATTGCATTGCATTGGAGTCCATTTACATAAACTGCAACTTAAATGGAAAACAGTACTTATTCACTGTCTGCACAGCAGAAGTGAAAAGGAGCAATCTGATGGGCAGAGCATGTGAATGGATCGGTAATCTTACCTCCGGAGGAGAGAGGTATGAATCCTAAAGTATATTTTGATCGCTCCTTTTCAGTTCTGCTGTGCAGACAGTGAATAAGTGCTGTTATCCATTTAACTTGCAGTTTATGTAAATAGATTCTTTTTGCCCTTTGCTTTAACACTTAATCTTATTTCTACATTTGTGACCTATGCATTAAAGGGCACCTATTATGCAAAATCCACTTTTACAAGGTGTTTGGACATAATGTGTGTTGGCAGTGTGTGAACACAACCACCCTACGATAAAAAAAATCCACCTGCTCCTTGTTTTTTTAATCCCCATTAAACCAAAGTAGTCTCATTAGACATGCCGTTTCGATTCTCTTATCAATGTGAGGTCACATTGATAAAGCCCTGCCCACTTACAGTCCTGCATTACCATAGTTTCCACCCTCAGCGAGTTGTACTCTGTCCACTATATAATATTTTCTCAGACTGTATTAATCAGATCTATCGGAAAGTACTCACTGTCTGTTTGTAAGGAATTGAGAAGCTGACATGCTATAACGAATGATCTGTGGGGTATTTTGAGCTAAAACTTTACAGACACATTCTAGACAAACCTGAGACTTGTATTACATCTTGTAAAAAGGCCATAATAGGTGCCCTTTAATGGCACCATCTTCTGATGTTCTGTTGCTTTCAGTTTTCATCTTTGTTTTTCTGTCATCCACTTTCTGTTTTCATCCGTCTCTTTACCATTGTATGTATTAAGCTCATTCAGGACAACCAACCCCAAAATGTCACAGGCTGTAATACTGCAAGATGGCGGCGCCCTTGCATTTAAAACTGTAAATAAAAATTAATTTAAATGGTTTCATTTTATAGCATTCATTATATTTTTATTTAATAAAATAGAAGTCTATTTTACCGAGCCCCTAAGGTGACATTGGAGTAAAAAAATCTAAAGTTTAGTTTCATGTCCTCACGCGAAACCTTCATGTGCAGAATTTTTTTTAAAGTTTAGTTTCACGTGCACACGCAATAGTTTCATGTGCCCATGCAAAACTACACTTTATTTATTTTTTGCTCCATGTCCCCTTAGGGGCTCCGTACTATTTATTAAAAATGTAACTTATCTTATTGCTTCATTTCTGCTTGAATAATTTTTTTTTGTAAATGCACTGCTTATATATTCATGTTTAGCCCAATTTTGAAAACATTAGTTTAATATTATTTATTGTAGTAGTAGTAATAGTACAGTAGTAGTAGTATAGTGGTGACCTTTTTTTAACTAGTATAGCCTTTCTAAGGTTAAAAATTACTGTTACAGGAATGTTCTGACCAACATAGACAGCAGTGCAGTCAATCAAGAAAAAGTTTCTATTGCACATCATTGATTCATCTTCCAGTTACCAAATAATAGATTTGAGATTTGTAATTTTAGTTTAGATTTAAAATTTCAGTCAAACAGAACTGCATACTTAAAGCCTTTTCTCCCAGTTTAGTTTGGACAAAAGGGACAAAGAGAAAGTATGACTCTATATGAAAGTTTTTCTCTATTATTAGTAATTCATACAAAAATATTAATTCTACTTTCCTTATTTTTACTTCTGCATTACTCTCCATTCAAATTCATCTTGAACCAATTTGAAATGTAGACATCATTCTTAATTCAACTTTGATTAGCACATGGTGTGACATCATAGGGGGCGGGACTAAAACGGTTACTCAGCATACGGTGGGAAGGGGGCATCCTTTGCTTTGGACCGCTGCCCTGCTTTTCCAAAGTGTTTCTGTGGCAGTTGCCATGGAAACTGTGAGTCTCTGATTCGTCCATAAGTTTGTGTCTGAGTGTGCATGAGAGAAATATAAACATGACGCTTATGTGTGCATTACATTTACAATCTTCACTTATCTTCAGACGCGTGTGTGCGTCGACTAAACTGAAGGTTGAAAATGGCTGCGGGTGATATTCATCACATCATGAATATTTTTATTGTAGAAAATCGTTCTTTTTTTGGCAGCCAATGTGCTGATGAGTGATTTTTATTCTGTGCATCGACTGTAAGTGCTCCAATAAGCTCCATCCTCAAATATCTAATATGCTTTTTAATGGATTATATAAATGGCAATAAAGGAAGGTGTTTCCTACTCCACAGACTTATCAGAAAGAAGTTATTAAATGATGGAGGTGGGTTACCTCTGGATGTGGGGTTGCCATGGCGACGGTAACAGAGTGTCTGCAGTAATCTGTGGCATTTTATTCTCATTCTGCAACACAGGCTCAACTCGTACGACAGTCGGATCATTCTCACACAAAACTTCATGCTTAAGTTTGTTGAACTTCACAGGGAAGAAAAGCCAGCTGAGACGATTATGAAAGAATAGACAGTCGCATACAGATGTCCAGGTGCTGGGGTTGGCTTGTGTCCTCTGATATCTCTGTTTCATTTTCCAGACTTTGGAGTGGGCTGTTTGTACTTCTGCTTTATTTTATCTTCAGATCTCAGCCGACGCTCGGCATCAACTCGCACACAAATATGCATGCACTCATTTTTATGTCTGACCTTGTGTGAGCTTTTCCTTCACATCCTTTACTTGTATTTAACAAGCTGTTTTGTGCATAGTAAAACAAACATCACTATTAGGGCGCTTTCACTCAGGACGCGGTGTGCGGTGCGCTGCGCTTTGAAACACATTTATTTCAATGGCTTGTGCCCAGCGAGTACAGTTTATTGTTGCGTTCAGCAAAGCTGCGCTCAAAGTTAAAAATTATTAATTAGATACGCGGCATCCAAACAAGTACAAAAAGCAAAATGGCCGAAAAGCTTGTACTGTGTGTAGGAATTCCTGAAGTTGTATAATACAAGTTTACCCTCAGGTGTCATGGAAACACATATCAATTCACATATCAAAAGTTGCCATGTCAGGTAGTTTGTTGTGGTAGGCAGCTTAAGTTACGTGAAATGGAGACGGCAACAGCAGAATTTGTATTCCTCCTCCACTACTTAACCTTAAATAAAAATACTGTAGTAATTTATAGTAATCACGCTGAAAGTTTTGAAAACTCTGGCAGCGCAAATCACTTGGCTGCACTGAGCCCAACGGCAAGCACAGCACATACCGCATCCAAAAACCCGCATTACTTTAACTCAAAGTTTGTTTAGGGACTAAGTGCCCAAGTAACTAAATGCATGCTGCATATGCAGTTTATAATAAAAGAGACGATCACGTTCACAAAATACACGCAAGACACTCCCTTAAAGATGCAATTTGTATTATCCGCGCCGCTAGAGGGCGCCAGTTGAAATCAATAACAATGACGTAGATAAATGATGCTCTGAAGCAGTGTGGACTGATGGGATTTGTTGTCTTTAACTCAAACGCTGATGCCCATCAATCAGACGGGAACGAGAAATCATGTTACAAATGAGGTAAAGTAATCAAGTTTTATAACTGTTGCGTTTGATGACATTGTTTATTTCTTTATGTAAGGTTTCATGTAATGTTCAAAACGCAATTGTTAGTCATAGATGTTACAGTATTAGTCCAATACGATGGTTTGTTAACACGAATTAAGTGTTCAGATAAACAAACTTACCATAAAAAAGGGAGTGGCCTGACAGACGCTATTACTTCCGCATTTGTTCACGACACTGTTGTCATGTGGTTTTTACGTCAGTAAAGGCGGTAACAAAGGGTAACGTGGATATTAACGTCATTTACAGGAGACTGCACTGCCCCGTGTCACTGTTTATGGCAGCAATTTTCTCATAATTTACAAGTAGATGAAAACATTATAGATATTGTTAGTAATCAGCTGGACAAAATATATAACACCGGACTAGTGGTTTTTGGATATTTTACTGCAAATATCTTACAAATTGTACCTTTAACAGTAAAGTCTGGCAAACGCACGTGGCAATTTTATCATAAACTCTTTAGACCCGTCTGCAGCAGGCACTTATTTCGACAAAACACGTGATGCACACAGGTTCACTTGATGCGCGAACACATATTTTAAAATTACGAACCAAACACATAATGGGCTACATAAATGTTGTGACGAACTTCACTTCGTGCACCCTCGAAAAAATAAGTCACATGCTGCCACTGCGTATGAAGTGTGTTTTTGGCACTTTACAAAAGTTGTAATTGTAAGAAGGGTCTAAGCGTTATCCATGTTTCATTTTTCTTGAGACGATGTTTTTTTTTACAGATGTGTGAATACAGATGTCTTTGTAATGACCTGCTCTGCTTCAGACCTGTCTCCAACTCCACACATTACATTTGACAGAAGCTCCACCGCTATCCTCTTACCTTCAGTCTGAGGTTGCCTAGCGCTATGACCACAGTAACCAAGCAACGTAAGCATTCATATCTCACATTGCAGTCAAGGTTTTACCTGCATGCAGTGGGCAGCACTAGCCCTGTTTAAAGAAGTGCCTCAGCTTTCAAAGAGTTACTCTGAGATAAACTGTAGTGCAAATGACCGTCTTAATGATCTCACACCAGCTCATACTCCAGAATCACCAATTTCTTGGTTGAAATGACTGAAGAAGATGTTTTTCAGATTGTTATAGATGATTGCGCTGCTCTAATGGAAACACGCTGGGTTAGCAGTGAATGTGTCACACTGACTGCATAACATTTTAAATTTGTATAGTTGGTTTAAAATAAAGGTGTTTTCAGACCTGAGCCTTTGTTTTTGAACCTGGTGGGTTTTATCCCTTGGTTCGGTTCGTTTAGTAAAATGTAAACATGGCAATCGCCCTCGAATCCGCACCAAAATAACCGCCCAGAGACCCCCTGAACGAGGTGGTTTCGGCCCGATTGCAAATGAACTCTGGAGCGGTTCGCTACAAGTGTGAAAGCAATCCAACCCAACGGACCAATGAACAGGCTATCTTATTACTTTATT
Source organism: Paramisgurnus dabryanus (assembly GCF_030506205.2). NCBI lineage: Eukaryota > Metazoa > Chordata > Actinopteri > Cypriniformes > Cobitidae > Paramisgurnus > Paramisgurnus dabryanus. Next base: position 30,940,054 of record NC_133345.1, on the reverse strand, counting down.
AACCAAAAACATACCTGCTGGCTCTTTGGTGATAAATTCTGGTGACCACGTCAAAGTGATTCAAAGCCAAAGCGCACCTGTTTCTGTTACGGAGAAAAAACACAGAGAGAGATCCCAGAGCAGATTAACAGAAGAGTTTATTTAAATGATAATAATAAGGGAAAAGTCAGAAGCACGTCTGGGCGCAATGGCCACTCCGAGGCAGACGGCAAAACAGAATCCACACACTGGGCTTGAGAGGATGACCACACTCGTCCGGGCTACTGCCACACTCAGGCGAACGGTGGGAGAGAGAGAGGAACACACACGACACAGTGAGAGATGTCCACAGTTCACTAGGGCACAGAGCCAGCTCAGGAGGCGAGCGAGATGATCCTGAGGCGGGCAGAGATAATCCAGAGGCGGGCAGAGAGAGAGAGAGCGTTAGTGGTGCTGAAATCTGACAGGGCAGGCTGGACAGCTCCCGAAGCGAGGGACCGCCCAATGGGAGAGCGGCAGAGCCGCGGCGAGACTCCTCAGCACGCTGATGAAAAGCAGTCTTAAATAGCAGCGTGGGAGAGCGGAGAACAGGAGATGAACTGGGCGAGAAGTCTCCAACACCTACGGGTAGCAGAGAGCACAGACTGACGGGGGAAAATAAAACAGGCTAGAGAAACAGGCAAACTAGACAGGACAAGACTAGAATCTAGCAGCGCTAGAAACCGGCGAGCACATACAAAGACGGACTTGCAACGAACACTGAAACACACAGGGATTAAATACAGAACCGAATGGCCATGAAATGAGCTGCAGGTGAGTGGCGCAGGTGAAACAAATAACACTGATTACACCCGTGACTGAGACGCGCACGTGTGAAGCAATAAACACAAACACCAACACTGAGAACCCAAAATAAAGCAGTGAATAAACCAAAGTCACAACAGGACCCCCCCCCACGACCGCCACCAGGCGGTCCAAGGGAGGGCTCACCTCGTCGCCGACGGAAGTCCACAATCAGGTCAGGGTCCAAGATATCCCGGGCCGGTACCCAACACCTCTCCTCCGGACCATAGCCCTCCCAATCCACTAAATACTGAAAACCCCTGCCCCGCCGACGTACATCTAAAAGGGTTTTAACGGTGAAAACTGGGGCACCATCCAAAAGCTGCGGGGCGGGAGGGGTGGGAGCAGAAGGGACAGGGTTAAGGGGAGAAAAAAACACAGGCTTCAGTTTAGACACATGAAAAACTGGATGAACCCGACCGAGAGCAGGGGACAATCTGAGCTTAACCGTCACCGGGTTGATGACCTTATCAATACTGTATGGCCCAAGGAAGCGAGGTGCCAGCTTGCGAGATGGCCCTCGGAGAGACAGATCCTTGGAAGAAAGCCATACCTTCTGCCCACAGATAAAGCGGGGCGCGGGTCTACGATGACGGTCAGCCGCGGCTTTGGTCCGTCTGGAGGTCTCGAGTAAAGTACTTCTAGCCCTCCTCCAGGTGCGTCTGCAACGTTGAACGAAGGCTAGCGCAGACGGGACCGCCGCATCGGGTTCTTGAGCTGGGAAAAGAGGAGGCTGAAAACCCATGGAAGCCTCAAACGGGGACATTTTAAGGGATGAAACAGGAAGAGAGTTATGAGCATATTCTACCCAGGGTAACTGTTGGCACCAGGAGCTCGGATATTGAGATGTCAGACAGCGGAGCGCACGACCAAGATCCTCGTTAGCCCGTTCGCATTGCCCGTTGGTCTGTGGGTGATAACCTGAAGACAAGCTGGCTGTGGAGCCGATCTGTCTACAGAACTCTTGCCAAAAACGGGAAATAAACTGAGGACCCCTATCAGAAACCACGTCAGAAGGCAGACCATGTAAGCGAAAGACGTGTTCTATCATAATCAGAGCCGTTTCCTTGGCAGAGGGGAGTTTGGGCAGAGGGACAAAATGCGCTGCTTTAGAGAAGCGATCAACAATGGTCAAAATTACAGTGTTACCTCTAGAACTAGGTAAATTGGTAACAAAATCAATGGCTATGTGAGACCAAGGACGGGAAGGGACAGATAAGGGCTTAAGCAGACCACTAGGGGCTTGATGAGAAGCCTTATTGCGGGCACAAACCTGACAGGCTAACACAAACTGTCTGACATCGGAGCCCATAGAGGGCCACCAGAATCGCTGATGGACGGCAGCCAGCGATCTCCGAACTCCGGGATGACAAACTAACTTGGACTCGTGACCCCACCGGATGACCTCGGAACGGAGCGATTCCGGAACCCAAAGTCGACCCGCTGGGCACCCCTCTGGCACTTCCTCCTCCCGTCCGGCCTCCCTCACTCGCTGTTCGATGCCCCAGCGCAGAGCCCCCACCACCCGCCCCTCCGGGAGGATGGTTTCGTCTCTGTCAGAACTGGAAACCTCGAACAACCGAGAGAGGGCATCAGGTTTAGTGTTTTTAGAACCAGGCCGGTACGAGAGGATGAAGTTAAATCTGTCAAAGAAGAGCGCCCAACGAGCCTGACGTGATGTTAACCTCCTGGCTGAACGGATATATTCTAAATTCTTGTGATCTGTCCAGACCAGGAAGGGTTCCGAGGTCCCCTCTAACCAGTGACGCCACTCACCCAAAGCCAATCTGACGGCCAGCAGTTCCCGATTCCCTATGTCGTAGTTTCGCTCTGCTGGGTTAAGCCGGTGTGAGAAGAAAGCGCAAGGATGCACCTTGCCATCCTTAGACGATCGCTGAGACAGAACGGCACCAACCCCGACATCCGAAGCATCCACCTCAACAATGAATTGAGAGGTAGGATCTGGAATAGAAAGAACAGGAGCAGTGATAAACCGGGACCTTAACTTATCAAAGGCCTCCTGAGCCTCTTTACCCCAGACAAACCTCTCCTTGGTGGAGGTGAGAGCCGTAAGGGGTTGAGCAATCTGACCAAAGTTTCTAATGAATCGCCGGTAAAAATTGGCGAACCCTAAGAAACGAAGTAATGCCTTACGGGAGTCGGGGACTGGCCATTCGGCCACCGTTCTGACCTTGGCTGGATCGGGACGTATCTCACCCTCGGCAATCACGAAACCCAGAAACGAAACCGACCTCTTGTGAAACTCGCACTTCTCCGCCTTCACATATAACTTGTTCTCAAGTAACCGACGTAAGACTCGGCGGACATGCTGAGTGTGTTCCTGCATGGAGGGAGAAAAGATGAGAATATCATCTATGTACACAAAGACAAACTTGTCAATCATGTCTCTCAGCACATCATTAACCAAAGTCTGGAAGACAGAGGGAGCGTTACAAAGCCCGAAAGGGAGAACGCAGTACTCAAAGTGTCCAGTAGGGGTGTTAAAAGCTGTCTTCCACTCATCGCCCTCTCTTATGCGTAGTAAATGATAAGCATTGCGCAAATCCAACTTGGTGAAGAACCGTGCTCCCTGCAAAAGCTCAAAAGCAGAAGACATTAAAGGAAGGGGGTACCTATTCTTAACAGTAATGTCATTCAAACCCCTATAATCAATACAGGGGCGAAGGGAGCCGTCCTTCTTTTTAACAAAGAAAAACCCCGCCCCTGCGGGAGAGGTGGAGGGACGGATGATACCGGCACGAAGGCCATCATTAATATAACGGTCCATAGCCTCTCTCTCAGGACCAGACAAAGAATACAGTCTACTTTTGGGCGGAGAAGTGCCTGGGAGGAGTTCGATAGAACAATCGTACAGCCGGTGAGGAGGAAGGGAGGTGGCCCGGGCTTTACTGAACACCTGACCGATATCGGCATACTCCGCCGGGACTCCAGTTAAATCAACCGCCGAAACCTGAGGAAGAGAAGAAACAGAACCCGAAGCAGCAGAACCAAGACAGGACACATGACAGGACTGAGACCAAGCTAAAATAACATCTTGTTGCCAATCAACATGGGGATTGTGCTGTGCCAACCATGCATGCCCTAAAATGATGGGAGATAGAGAGGCATGCAGGATGTACAACACAATCTCCTCACGATGATTGCCAGAAATAAAAAGACTTACAGGGGGCGTGCAATGAGTGATCTGTGCCATCTGCTGACCTCTGATGGACCATACATCCAGGGGAGCTTCGAGAGAAACAGCAGGGATGCCACAAGCCCGAGCCAGGTCCTCACTGATAAAATTGCCCTCGGCGCCCGAGTCGAGCAGGACCATGGTGGGATGATCGACACCAGAGAAGGACAAGGTGACCGGAAGTCGGGTGCAGGACGATGGGGAGGATTTCTGTGACGTGGTGCCCACCAGGACCCCCTGATTCACCGGTGGGCAACCCCTTTTACCGGGCAGAGCTTGGCAAAATGTCCAGGTTTGCCACAATAGAGGCATAGAGAATTCTGAGGGCGACGCTCTCTCTCTCTCTGCGATAAACGCATCCTGCCCAGCTGCATGGGCTCACTCTCCACTGGCGGCGAGCTACCGGGCTGGTTGGACTGGGAAGGCTCGTTTAAAAAGACCCGGTGACGGAGGGTACGGCGCTGGTCGCGGAATAACATCCGGGCTTCAACCCTAAGCGCAAGCTCGATGATGCCGTCAAGAGAGTGCGGCAGGTCGTGGGTCGCTATCTCATCTTGAATGTTGTCATTCAGACCCTCAAGAAACTGCGCCCGGAGGGCTGCCTCGTTCCAGCTGCATGCCGCTGCCAACGTCTTGAACAGTATGGAGTAATCCGTCAGCGAGCCCGATCCCTGGGCGAGGCGAGCCAGCCGAGCCGCGGCGGCATCACCACGAACGGAGCGATCAAAGAGCTTTATCATCTCTTCCCGAAACTCCTCAAATGACCGGCAGCATGGATCCTGGGCGTCCCACACGGCGGTGCCCCACTGGCGCGCTCTCCCTACCAGCAGAGTGATGACATAGGCGACTCGGGTGCGTTCAGTCGCGTAGCGGCGAGGCTGGAGAGCGAACACCAGCGAGCACTGGGATAGAAACGCCCGACAGGAGGAAGGATCGCCGTCGTAAGGCGGAGGGATGGCAGCATGGGGCTCTGAATCGAGGGAATGCCGAGTCCGGTCGAGGCGTGTGGTGAGCTCGTCAATGCGAGTGGTCAAATCCTCCACCTCCTGAGCTGTAGTGGAAAGCTGGGCAGAGTGTTGGCCCAGCCAAGCTCCCTGCTGCGCGAGCGCAGATCGGACAGAATCTGCATCTGCGGGATCCATGTTGGCAAGTCCGTTCTGTTACGGAGAAAAAACACAGAGAGAGATCCCAGAGCAGATTAACAGAAGAGTTTATTTAAATGATAATAATAAGGGAAAAGTCAGAAGCACGTCTGGGCGCAATGGCCACTCCGAGGCAGACGGCAAAACAGAATCCACACACTGGGCTTGAGAGGATGACCACACTCGTCCGGGCTACTGCCACACTCAGGCGAACGGTGGGAGAGAGAGAGGAACACACACGACACAGTGAGAGATGTCCACAGTTCACTAGGGCACAGAGCCAGCTCAGGAGGCGAGCGAGATGATCCTGAGGCGGGCAGAGATAATCCAGAGGCGGGCAGAGAGAGAGAGAGCGTTAGTGGTGCTGAAATCTGACAGGGCAGGCTGGACAGCTCCCGAAGCGAGGGACCGCCCAATGGGAGAGCGGCAGAGCCGCGGCGAGACTCCTCAGCACGCTGATGAAAAGCAGTCTTAAATAGCAGCGTGGGAGAGCGGAGAACAGGAGATGAACTGGGCGAGAAGTCTCCAACACCTACGGGTAGCAGAGAGCACAGACTGACGGGGGAAAATAAAACAGGCTAGAGAAACAGGCAAACTAGACAGGACAAGACTAGAATCTAGCAGCGCTAGAAACCGGCGAGCACATACAAAGACGGACTTGCAACGAACACTGAAACACACAGGGATTAAATACAGAACCGAATGGCCATGAAATGAGCTGCAGGTGAGTGGCGCAGGTGAAACAAATAACACTGATTACACCCGTGACTGAGACGCGCACGTGTGAAGCAATAAACACAAACACCAACACTGAGAACCCAAAATAAAGCAGTGAATAAACCAAAGTCACAACAGTTTCTTATAGAATATCTTCTTATTGCTCTTCTCCGCAATGGGTACATGGTAAAAATTTAATTTGTCACGTTTAAGTTTTGATTCGTGCTCAGAATAATGAAGTAATATAACCTCAAAAAGCCACACAATAATCCTGCAAAGCTGCTGTCTGTCCATCCTGACGGACAACTTTAAGGGAAATCACGATAAATAAACAGATGCCCTGACAAATTAAAGTAGAGTTTACTCGCAGGTGACTTTTATTAACAAAGTTACCTTTTGGAAATATTGCCTTGTTAATCCGAACCGAACCAAGATGAAATTGCAACATTGCAGCCATTTAAGCCCAAGTTTCAGAACAAAGCAATCGATCTACAGGTCTGAAAACATCCTAAAAGTGCTGCACAGTGATGTAACAGAAGAACGTCTCGGTTACGGATGTAACCCTCGTTCCCTGAAGGAGGGAACGGAGACGTCACGTCGTGACCGACGAATTGGGAACTCGCTTAGAGAGACCAATCTGCTTCGAATACTACTAAAACGCCAATGAACTTGGCATTGAGATATTTGCATAATGCTGGCGCCACCCCGCCATGTGCGTATATAAGCAGCAGGTGCAAATAGGGAAATTAGCTTCTTTTTCGCTGAGAAAGCCGGAAAGTGTGACCGGCCGTAACAGCAGGTGGCAGCACCTGTGGCGACGGGACGTGACGTCTTCGTTCCCTCCTTCAGGGAACGAGGGTTACATCCGTAACCGAGACGTTCCCTTTCAGTCGGTCACTACGACGTCACGTCATGACCGACAAATTGGGAATCCCTACCAAAACGCCACTAGGGGCTGACCTCTTCAAGTGTCTGCGTAAAGCCCTCCGGTTCCACTTAAGGAGGAGGAGATAGGTTTTAAGGCAGAAGGCCGGGCACTAGATGTTCCTTTAACCCCACCGAAGTGCCAGCGACTGGGAAGCGCCCTACCTGAGCGGGATAGGAACGCTGCGGAAGCCACCGCCCCTCTTAAGGGCTAATGGTGGACGAAAGTCAACCGTAGTTGAGGAATAAAGACAGCCGTGGCTGTGTAAGCAAAGCAGTGCTCTGCTAAGGGAAACGTGGGCTGGTAGGATTAACCCCACGGAAAAATACTCACAAAGGAACCCGGTGGGACACAATGTGGAGCCCGAGCCAACACGTAGGTTCGCGAGGATACAGCTAGTGAGAGGCTGACAGCCAATGCTCCGCAACAAAAGGCTGCCAAGGCAGCGGAGGAAGAACAATTCAAACCATTACGCATTTTTGCTCTGAAGGCCTTCCATACTGACACAGTTATGAAGCATCAGTTGGAGGCTGCAAGCTGACCTACGAGACTGCTCTCCGTGCTCCCCCTGGAGAGGAAAGAACACGAGAGGATACAGGCTCGATACGGACACTGTAGAATCTAATGAACGTATTAGGTGTCGCCCAACCAGCAGCTCTGCAGATGTCTGTTAGCGAGGAATCACGAGCGAGAGCCCAAGATGAGGCAACACTCCGTGTGGAGTGCGCTCTCAAATTAAAGGGGCAAGGAATACCCTGAAGATTATAAGCCAGGGCGATAGTATCAACTATCCAATGAGACATCCTCTGCTTGGTGACAGCCTTCCCTTTCTGCTGGCCACCATAACAAACAAAGAGCTGGTCTGAGGTCCTGAGGCTTTGTGTACGGTCCACGTAGATTCGCAGTGCGCGTACGGGGCACAACAAAGCCATGGTTGGGTCTGCCTCCTCCGGGGGCAGCGCTTGCAAGCTCACCACCTGATCTCTGAAAGGAGTGGTGGGAACTTTGGGCACGTAGCCTGGTCTGGGCCTCAATGTTACGCTCGAGGCAGCAGGACCAAACTGAATCGTGAAGCCAACGCTGAAGCGGTCTCATATGGAGCAGCCCGAGCGGTGTCACAGCCGCTGCTGCTGCCATATGCCCCAGGAGCTTCTGAAATTGTTTTAGCGGGACCGCATTCTTCCCTCGAAATGAACCGAGGCAAGTCAGAATTGACTGGACGCGCTCTTCTGTCAAACGCGCCGATAAATCGATAGAGTCCAGTTCCATCCCGAGAAAAGAGATCCTCTGCATGGGACAGAGTTTGCTCTTTTCCCAGTTGACCCGAAGACCCAAACGGGCGAGATGCCGAAGCGTTAAATCTCTGTGTTCGCAAAGCGTCCGCCGAGAATGCGCTATTATAAGCCAATCGTCAAGGTAAGCTAAAATGCGAACACCGCTCTCTCTGAGGGGTTTTAACGCCGCCTCCACTACTTTCGTGAACACACGGGGAGAGAGAGACAGCCCGAACGGTAAAACTTTGTACTGGTATGCCCGTCCCTCGAATGCAAACCGGAGAAACGGTCTGTGACGAGGGAGAATGGACACATGAAAGTACGCGTCTTTCAGGTCTATTGCCGCAAACCAATCTTGGGGGCGAATTGAATTGAATATTTGCTTCGGTGTTATCATCCTGAAAGACCTCCTCTGCAGAGATTTGTTCAGAACGCGCAAATCCAAGATCGGTCGCAACCCCCCGCCTTTTTTGGGTACTATAAAATACGGGCTGTAGAAACCCGACCTCATCTCGGTTGGAGGGACCGGCTCGATCACGTCCTTCGCCAGCAGGACTTCGACCTCTGCACGCAGTACATGTGCATCGGACGCTTTCACCGTGGTGAAACGAATGCCCGAGAATTTGGGTGTGTGCCGGATGAATTGTATTTCGTAACCGAGGCGGACAGTGCGTAAAACCCAACGAGACGGACTGGGAGGCTGAAGCCAAGCCCCCAGGGACCGTACGAGGGGAATTAACGGCACTACCGGGGTACCCGCGGGGGGGGGGCGGCGGAGCGGGACAGGTGGTACTGCCGGTACGTCTGCTGAGACAGCATAAGTATCTACAGTATGTGTGTGTGTGACACTGACCTGAGCCCGCTGAGGGTGACGGTCGTCTGGTCTCCTCAGCGGAGAGCACAGACTCTGATGAGGGTGCTGGTGGTCCCGTCTCCTCAGCGGAGACCTGGGACTCCTCAGGACACCCGCTGGAGCTAGAGGAGAGGGAGGAAGAGCATGTGAATGCCCGCTCACATCTCTCTCGATCCTCTGAAGACCTGGAGAAGGAATAGGAATGCACTCTTTTTGTGGTCTTGTGGGTGCCGGCTAAGAAGCCGGCGGAACAGAAACAAAACGAAACCAAAGATTCTCCACCCGGCCCTCTACCGGTGGAGGGAGCGATGCCATCACCGCCTCCCGTAGAGTGATCCCATCCAAATCCAGGTCGCCCGTCTCAGGGCCGCTTCGATTTCCGTTTACCACGGGAAGCGGGTGGGGCGGGCGGGGCGGGCTGCCAACGGCTGTTCCCCCTCCGTGGCCTGGAAGATGTTCTAGTGGGGGGGGGGTGGAGGCAGCCGCCGCAGGGCGCCCTCGGCGAGGAGCAGACGGGCCCGCCGGCGCTGGAGGCCGAGATGCAGGTCGCTTGCGCCAGGGCATGATCTGAGCGATCGCCTCCGTCTGCTTCTGGGCGGCGGAGAACTGCTGGGCAAAGGACTCCACCGACTCACCGAAGAGGCCAGCCTGGGACACTGGAGCGTCCAAGAACTTGTTCTTCTCCGCGTCCGACATGTCCGCCAGACATAGCCATAAGTGGCGTTCCTGGACCACCATCGTGGACATGGCACGACCAATCGCCTGCGCTGTCACCTTCGTAGCGCGAAGAGCCAGATCAGTGGCAGCCCGGAGCTCCGAAAGGACAGGCGAGTCGTGTCCTCCCTCGTGCAGATCCCTCAAGGCCTTCGCTTGGTGAACCTGCAGCAACGCCATTGCGTGCAGGGCTGAAGCCGCCTCTCCACATGCCTGGTGGGCAGCGCCCATTAAACCGGACTGTCTGCAGGCACGAGAGGGGAGGGTTGGGCGGTCCTTCCAAGAGGGAGCGTTAGCCGGACACAGCTGCATCGCGACCGCGCGCTCCACGGGAGGGATCCCCGTATAACCCTTAGCGGCTCCGCTGGTGAGGGAGGTGAGGGGGGAGGGCTGAAACGGCCGTAATCTAGTAGAAAACGGCGACTTCCAGGTTCTAGTCAGCTCCTCGTGCACCTCGGGGAAGAAAGGCACCAGTGGAGAGGGTTGTGACACCCGGGCAGCTCCAAAGAACCAATCATCCAGGCAGGACGGCTCGGGCTGAGGGGGGGAACCCACTCTAACCCTACGGTCTCTAGCCGATCGAGCGAGCACGGCCACCATCTCTGGATCGAACTTCGGGGTCCACGTCAGGGGGAGGAGGCCCACCCTCGGATGCTGCGGCGTCGGTGGACCCGGAGGGAGGCACGATGGATTCTAGAGACATCGTAGAACACGACGCTGAAGTCTCCATAGGCACATCAACCGGCTGTGGATGAGGAGGCTGAGAGCATGAGGACGAATCCCCCGACCGGCTCAGCACAGTGATGCGAAGGTCGTCCCTTAAGAGCTTCACAGCCGCACCGTGGCGGCGTTCATCACTCGCATGACGAGGGTTGCGCTTTTCCCGGAGGAAAGACAACCGTCTCCGCAAATCCACAAGGGACATGTTCTCGCAGTGAGAACACTTACCCCCAGCGAACGCTGCCTCTGCGTGCTCGATGCCCAAACACGAAAGACAACGCTCGTGACCGTCCTTCGGACCCATGTATTTGCCGCACCCAAGATCGCACGGACGAAAAACCATCCTGAAAAGGACGCTGATGTCCGGATATACGAGAGAGTGGCTGCCTTTAACAAGGCACAAAGCTCTCTCTTATCACTCTTTTAGGGAAATTCACTCAGATGCTCAGTTGATGATGCGCACAGGGAAGGCAACGCACACACTAAACTCAAAACAACCAACAGATGTAGAGCCGTGGAATTAAGCGAAGCGTCCGCTGTGGTACTGCCAGTCCAACCAACTTCAGCAATCAAATCCCAACAGAGTAAAGTAGCTTCTCAGTAGCAAATACTGCCGGCTTTCGAAGTGATAAAAAGCTAATTTCCCTATTTGCACCTGCTGCTTATATACGCACCTGGCGGGGCGGCGCCAGCATTATGCAAATATCTCAATGCCAAGTTCATTGGCGTTTTAGTAGTATTCGAAGCAGATTGGTCTCTCTAAGCGAGTTCCCAATTCGTCGGTCACGACGTGACGTCGTAGTGACCTACTGAAAGGGAACCATTTTTGATTCACGAAAGAGTCATTCGGTCAAAGAATAATTTGGTTCAAACTTTTTATTGTCTAAAGCATTTTCAGTGTTATGACGTTTTCAGTCAGACATTAAAACAGACATTCTTGAATTGGGTGATGAATGTTCTGATGTGTGCAATTATTTTCGCATAGTTAACTGTAATAACGAAAATTACAGGACTAACAAAAACAACATGACAGACGAGACAATAACAGCACTGTTTAGAGATGCACAGAGGTAGCCTAGTTCACACAATCTCTCTCTCTCTCTCTCTCTCTTTCTCTCTTTCTTTCTTTCTTTCTTTCTTTCTTTCTTTCTTTCTCTCTTACAATGCTATCAACGTCTCAAGACTCCATTGCCAGCTTTAAAATGACATTTTGGAACAAGCAAAAGAGCTGTTGGATGAGACACTAAGTCCTACTTACAATAGCGATTTAAGTACAAAAAACGGACGAATCCCTATACAAAGAATATCATCTGATCGATGTCTTGAGTTGTGGTAACTGTAGTATAAGCGGAATAATTGATGAAGGGCCATTGAATTATTAGAAAAATAATGCATACCCGAGGTGGTGATGTGGCCACGATGCAAAGCATTACATATCTCAGAGATTGTATTTATTAACAATTTCTATTTTCCTAAACCCCAATGATAGAGTCCATACAACAGAAAAATATCAGCCTGTGTTATATGTGTTATGGAAGTGACAAAAGGGATATGTTTTGGAAGACAACAAAGGAATTCTGAAAATGTAAAGGCTCAAACCAAACGTAATATTACCCAAGAAATGGAGACGGGATGGTTCTTCAAAGAACAAATAATTGAAATGTTCATGTGCGTGTTTATGAGGAAGAAACAGTGTTATTGATGTGACATTTCTTTGTTATGGATGTGACAATTCTAAAAGCTGTTTGAGACCTTGCATTGGTATTTAAGCCACTAAACATTTGAAATATCAGCATGGTTAAAAACGTTTAAGAAAGCCTTTATTTCTCATTGCATTAAAATGCTCACCTTTATTTTTTTGGAATGCAAGCTGGAGCTGGTTACATGTTGCCCAGTGTCACCAAGATTACCATATTTACCAAAAACTATTTACTTAGTTAGCAAACTTTTTTGTGCCAAACAGTTCATTTGTCTTTGTCAAAAAAATGTCTTTGTAATCTTTAATCATAAATATTGTACTTCCCATCTGAGAAAAGCTCAATGTCTAAATGAAATTATTACTTTTCTATATTTGCTTTGAAAAAAGTAAGCCATGCCGTTTATTTTCTCATTTCTGTTTTACTCGGAAATACATCACAGTATAGTCCACAACTTTTTTCAATACTGAATGTAACCTTGTGTGAACTTCTTCTCCATATGCATTATTAAATATTATGGTAACACTTTACAATAAGGTTCATTAGTTAATTACACTAGTTAACATGAAATAATAATGAACTGCACTTATTAAGCATTTATTAATCTTTTACTAACAATCACTAATACTTTATTAAAATCTTGTTAACGTTAGTTAATGCACTGCGAAGTAACATGAACAAACAATTAAAAGCTTTATTTCTATTAACTAACATTAACAATGATTAATAAATACTGTAACAAATGTATTGCTCATGGTTTGTTCATGTTAGTTTATACAATAACTAATAATGAACCTTATTGTAAAGTGTTACCGATATTATTTATTTGGTTATTTGGGCACCTTAAACAAACATGGCTTTAAAAACCAACCAAAAAGCATAACCTTATAAGGGTAACTACGATGATTTTAATTGCTCCCATTTAGTGTTAGGTGAATGAGCTGTTAAAGGACATTTTGGTTCTGCTGGATAGGAAAAAGTAAGTTAAACAAGCTTGAGAATTGAAGGCAGGTTTCACTCAGCGAGGGCTCAGAGGTTTGTGCCGGTCATCGGGTCAGAACAGCAGGCACCGTGTGAAATGTGGATTCAAGGTGGCGATGTCGAACGGCAGTTTCCATTACAGAAGAAATGAAAAACCAAGATCTTGATGTAGAGGTATGAGCAACCGTAACTCATGTGACAGCAGTTTAGCTTCACTCACTGCTAATGTTGTGAGGATAAAAGCTAACAATACAACATAATGCATGCATGCATGTGTCATTTCTAAATTTGTATGTGGATTTGTGTTTGTATGCACATGTATTCATTCGATTTAGCCTGACAAATAAAATGAATGACTGTAGCTGCCATAATTAGGGATATTAATAATTAACTGAATATTTAGCTATAATTTACATGCACTGTATGCAGAAAAGCACAGTGGTTAATATTTTACATGCCTTATTGGCTGTTGTGTTATTAAGCTTTACGTGCCTGCAAAAACATGCATGTGTTTTGTTGAATGATGCTCAAGTGTGTGATACAGGATTTTCTCACCGCCCTAAAAATAACCACAGGTGACCTGGGAGAAATCCAATCCCCACATCCAATTGTGGCAGACGAAGCCGCTCTTAACTACTTCAAAAGGTAGAGTGATGAGATTTCAACCGATCGATACCACGCCGGGGACCGAAGCACAGCGCCTGGCCCCGGAGTGATCGCCTGTTTGCCTCTCATCTGTAAGCTGTGTTAGCGCTCGAAAATACTCAACATGTCCAAACCTTTGCTTGTAAGTAGACTAACCTTGGGACCTCGTCTTTAGAGACATTGTCAGCCATTAGCTCTCACAAAGTGTCAGATGGTGTACTTCAGTCGCTTTATTTAAATCCAAATGTAAACAGATATTCTAGCTCATTTATGCTATATTATACATCATCCTGTTTTCTGCCGAAGATTATTTTGCATAGTTTTCGATAAACGCTAAATTATCACACTAAAACAGCTAAATTATGATGCTGTTTGGTGAATACAAATAAGAAATACACAATGTAGTAATATAGATTTAATGCGTAACACCTGTTCTCCTAGCAACTGCATTGCTGCACATCACTTCTACTAGAAACTACTAGAAACTCTTCACTTTTTTGACATGTCATAGCTTTATTTTTAGCAGATAATTTTTTTAATTGTCATTTTTTTATTGCTATTTACATTTTGCTTTTCAGTTTCGATTTTAATACTCATTATAAAACGGGCAGTTCTGGTTCTTCATTCTGATTGGTTGAAACGCGTTCTAAGCCGTGATAAAATACACCGGTAACCTCACGGTTCAGACCACATTACATAAGTATCACTGCGCCACTGTTGCTGCGTATTGATTTATGAAAATAAACACCACAGTCTTAAATCATATTTTTTATTTGTCTACAATTGCACAATTAATGGCGATATCCAGATGAATGTCAATAAATATTGTTGAGTCATCTCGTCGATAAAGAGAAAACGTTGTCTGAGGATTTTATAACTCAAGTTCATACGTCCGCTATTATCCACTGGGTGGCGATCTTACCCAACTTAAACACTGACGCATTCACTGAAAACACCGTGTAGTACTGTTCATGGCTCCGTCTGAATCTGATCTCTTACTAAAGTTCTTCACAAAAATGGAATTATCTCCGCTTTTAATAAAAAAAATTTGAAAGGTGATAAGAGATCAAATGAAGGTAGGATGAAACGTTTTATTTTGTTTGTTTTTGTTTCAAAGCGGATGGTCTGTTCTTTCATTTGATATTTTATGTTTATATAAAGAAGATAATTTTCTGGAAGGCATTAAACTAAAACTGGGTGGCAACTTAAAAAAAAAAAAAAAACCGCTGACGGGGAAAGAGTTCAGCATGCTTCCAAGCATATTTGATCATCACTTCAACAGTTGCACGATATAAATGTTAATGTATAAATTAGATGAATGGTGATTTATAAAATAAACACCACAGTCTTAAATCATATTTTCATTGTGTCTTTGCTGTGTCTGTGTTGGTTGGGAACTGCGCTCGGTTTCAGTCACACTTGATTCTGAGGAACTACTTTGTTTGGCGGAAGAGTAATATTTGTACTAATATAATTACAACTTTTTTTGGGTTTTATTTTATAAAATCCCGCTAACGTTATGCATATGAAGTAACCGTTTTATAAACGCAATAAACCCCTCGAAGCGTTGGGTTACCAGTGCATTTTATAACAGCTAAGGGGGTTTAGGCACTCCGCTTCGCGTCGTGCCTAACAACGCCCCTTAGCTGTTATAAAATGCACTGGTAACCCACTGCTTCTCGGGGTTTATTGCTTTATTTTATGATGAATATAATTAATGCAAATATGTATTTTTATCTTTCGTCCCTGATGTGTTCATCAACATCTAGGGCGCTATCTTACATGCGACACAATGCAACGCCGGGCGCTATGCAAGTAATTTTTTTCTAGTTTCAGCCTGACGCAGTTATCATACTGCAAAATATTTCTTTCTTACTTAGTGTTTTTGTCTTGTTTTTAGTATAGATATCAAATAATTCTTAAATTAAGATGTATTTTCTTGATGAGAAAAATGACCTATGAAAATAAATCTGGTTTTTAGGCAAAAAATATAAAATGTAAGCGAATTTGTGCTTAAAACAAGCAAAAAAAAAAATCTACAGATGGAATAAGAAAAAAATTCTTGAATTGTTTTTTTTTTTTTAATAAAAAGTAAACTTATTTCAAGAAAATGTTTCTTATTACATTGGAAGATTTATAACTTTTTGATTTTTTGCTTGTTTTAAGCACTAATTTACTTAAAGTTTTTTTTTGTCAAAAAATTAGACTTGTTTTTTTAGGTCATTTTGCTCATCAAGAAAATCTTAATTGAAGAATTTGTAGATATTTTTACTGAAAACGAAACAAAAACACAAAGTAAGAAAGTAATTGTTTGCAGTGCATTTTCATGTCCAATGCACTTCAAAAAGAAATTTTCAAGAAAAAATAAAAATATCTAAAAATTCTCAAATTAAGATGCTTTTTCTTGATGAGCAAAACAACCCAAGAAAATAAGTCTAGTTTTTAGACCAAAAATATCAAATTTAAGTGATTTTGTGCGTAAAACAAGCAAAAAAATAATATGCTAATGGGGTAAGCAAAAACATCGAACATTTTTCTAAAACACTAAATTCAAGAAAAATTCTAGAAAAATTTGCTTGCCCCATTAGCAGATTTTTATGCTTGTTTTATGCACAAAATTACTTACATTTGATAATTTTGGTCTAAAAACTAGACTTATTTTCTTTGCTCGTCAAGAAAAAGCATCTTAATTTAAGAATTTTTACATATTTTTAGTGAAAACAAGACAAAAATACTAAGAATTTTTTTTCTTGATTTTTTTTTTTTTTTGAAGTGTAGGATTTTTTTTTTTTGAAAATCATTTTTTGCAGTGTTAATCTACCAATAGCATCATAAGCATTTGCATTCACACACACGGCTTTAAAAGTTGTTTTGTGTATAAAGACACAGTTATGAAACTGTCATTTGGACTGTGGGCATCTACGCTCTTGGTAAATAAATGACTTTAACTGATTTGTTTTTAGAAGTGTTAATGTGACGGGCTGCTCTCCCGTGGCTGAACGTAACTCTCATGATGAAAAGTGATTTGCTTTACATCAACACCAACGCTTGTCATTCCATCATGATGTTTGATGCGTCGGTGCAAAAGGATTTGTCAAAATTTTGTTTTCAAAAAAATCAGCAACGGTACGCTCTTGGGTGGTTGATTCCCAACCATGAGACTATAACTTTTCCAAAAAAGTGTGAATTTTGTTGCACGACATGACTGCAGTTTAATTTATGACGTTTAGTAAATGATGCCTTTAGTGAGACAGTCTGAAACAGTTACTTTGTTTATCAATGTCCATGTTGATCACAGTGAGATTGTACATGCATATTTCTGGTAAAACCGCCTTTATGTCCCAGCAGATCTGTCAGAGCTACAACCCTGATTTGCTTTTATGTGGAGTCATTTAACTGTACTAAACGGAGCATAATTTGTGTGTCTGTTTTTTACGATCTTTGTTCAGTTTAATGAAGTCGTAACCTTACTAGGATTAAAGAAGACAGTTAAAAGAAACAATCAGAGGTTCAGTGTTAGTAAAGTGGCTCAGGATAAAAGTCAGGTGTGCATTTGTATTCAGTTTTGGAAACTGAATTAAAATACATGTTATGAACTTGAAATTCTCAAGATCCACTTTTGCACAATAGCATCTCTAATGATAAAAACACTTGAAACAGATTTCCATTGATGTTAGAAATGTAGTTGTTATAGCAATTTATAATTCCTCTTGGCTGGCTTATGTTAGGTATTCATGTTAGGGTTAATATTATTCATTATTCATCCATTTCAGTACGAAATATTAACATGTTTACACTCACATATTGATGTTTGGGCAGTTGAATTGACGCATAAACAAACAAATTCAATAAAGTACATCAAAAAACGACGCCAGAGGAGTACCCAGTGCTTTAAAAAGTGATGCCAATGGGGCGCTGACCAAACTTCACTATGTGACGAGTTGGGAGTGAGAACGTGTGGGAAACATACAACTATGAATAAGCCATAACAAAACTTAACATTGAGTTTCTAAGACAGTGGCGTAGCAAGTCAGTCCCGGGCCCATATGCAAAAAAATGTAAGCCAAGGCCCCCCAACCTTGCCCGTTGACACTGTTAACAGTGGCGCGTAGTTCTGTTAACAACATATACTTTTAATAAGGTAGTCAAATATATTACTTTAGTTTTTTACTTTAAAGGGTAGATTTAAATAAAGAAAAACAAAATGTTTTGAGTAGTTTTTGACTCGTGACTCGCCTTCTCTTTAAGGCCCCACTTTTACGTTTATATTTGTCCATCCTTAATGTTCATGTAGATAGCCGCTATAGTAACCTCACACTGTTTTCTTTTTTTTTTTTGGCGCGGTGATGCATCATTTAAAAAAATGATGGCGTAGTAGTTTACGGCAGCCACGGAGTGCAAAAATAATAATAAACGCAAACATGAAATGATGGAGAAATTAGACATTATGGAGAAATAAGAAATCACTTCACATGATATGAATACAAAAATATATTTCCTGCGGCCACAATTAAAAATTAAATTGAAAAAAAGATTTAATTAAAAGCTGGGGCGGGCCAAGGGCATGCCCAGATGCTACGCCACTGTTCTAAGACTACTTTCAGTTAATTCATTGTACTGTAAGCTGAGCCTGAAGAGTTTTTGCAGACGTTTATAAAGCATTTGAACTTTCAGACAATATTGTGGTCAATATATTGAACAAACCCAGTCCGCTCGCACACACATCTAAAATAAGTCCTCCGAGTTGCTAAAGAAAGAGTGTACACATTTATAGTTATATGTAGTCGAAAATATTACAGGTGCTTTTGTTTGAATGTTTATCATTGACGCAATATTTCTCTGAAAATATTAACCTACTAACACACTGTGTATCCACACAACTTAACTACTGTAACTTGATAAGAAAGACTTTGCACCAGTTATACCACACATATTAACCTGTTAAAGCAGTCATATGACCCGATTTCATGTTTTCCTTTGTTTTTAGAGTGTTAAATGATGTCTGTGCACATAAAAGATCTGTAAAGTTGCAAAAGCTGTAGCCGATGCTTTCATATACAATGAATTTCCCACTGACGATTCAAACGCAAGTTTTGTGCAGTGCATAGTAGCGCTTTGTTGCAAATGCAGACATGGTTTTGTTTTAGTACCCTTACCTTACCAATCTGTTACGTTCTGCTCTCATCGCACTGGTAAAGTTGATCGATCAGCTTAGCCATCTGTGGTTTCTGGGTCAGATTCAGGCTTGTATTGATAAAGTAGCGAATACGATAGTATCTCCTGGCTTTCCTTAATGCTTTGGGAGCTCATCTTTCAAAACATGGTAAGGAGCGTCACATTTTAGTTGACGTAATTGAGGTATTCGGCCAATCACAACGCACTGGATAGCTGTCCAATCGGTTCACACGCGCTTTCTCAGAACAATGTATTTTGTACAAAACGATCTGTTACAGATGGGCTGGACTTAGAGGTGCTACAAAAATGTAGGGTATGTGGAAAATAATGTGTTTTTTGAACCATAAACAATCCAAACACATTGTATTACACCAAATACACAAAGTAATGTGCTTTTTAGCCATGAAATATTCATGGCACTTTAAGTATTTCATTCTGTTAACATTAGAAATATTAAATTGATCAAAGCTGATGCCAAACCATTAGAGAGAGTGCAGGCTGTTTACACTTGGCATAAACATGCGTTTTCATCAATCGGATCACAAGTGGACAACGTTAATGCCAGGTGTAAACGGTGTTCAAAAAGTTTTGAGCTCGTCCACTTTCGCCCACTTGCAACCACATTCAGAGGTAGTCGAAACCCCTTTCGATCGGATTGCTTTTGTGGTGTAAACGCACATGTGGTTGAATGTGTTTGAACAGCCACACGCGACCGCCTTCTCTCCGCCCATTTATCTAATCTGAGGTACTAAACACAATGTTTTTCGTCTTTTTGACTTCTGGCGAATTTGAGTTTGATGGATACACCCCATAAGGCCAATACTAAACATTCAAACATTGCTATTTTTCAGTATTTGTGTGCGTCAAAGATGTACCACAATCTACTATATTATGCCCTCAAAACACACAGTATATCGGACTATAATCCATGGAGCTATCTGATATTTTGTCAGAGAACGGCTCAATCTCTCACACTTTTTCTCTTATTGATCCAACCATTGATGGTGAATTTTTTCCCCATTGACTTTTTCTTGTTAAGAAGTTAAAGTCTGTTGAAGTGTGAGACTATGGTTAATATACACACGGTCGAGCTGTTCCCTGATCCTATTGTGCTGGGAAGCTAGAGGAATTTTATAGGTAAGAGTAATCCGAACTTCACTCCAGGTATACCCTGTAATTTTCTCCTTTCCCGTGGAGATATGAAGGCCACAGGGTATGTGATCTAATCTAAGTGCTTATGGAGGCGAAAGTAGGTAGAGAGAAAGTTAGCAAGGTGCAAATGATGCTTTGACCTATTTTTTCTCCCATTTATAACCTCACACTGCTCGGCTTTGTCCATCGTGTTCTTTCTTCATGTCATTTCTGTGTAATGCTCTCTACAGAGCTGTAATCTGGAGAAACGACTACCGGCAGAAAATCTTTTCAAACCCCTTTTACTGCAGGTAGATGCCAATTTAATTTATTCTCTATCATGTTAATGTTATTAATTTGTAAAATGAACGAGCTCAAGGTTCAATCATTGGACCGGTCCTTTGTATGTGGAGGCCAGGTGACTTCATTTAAGTTGCCTTTCTATGTCATTATAAAAATCCCATTGTGAATTATTATTATTATTATCAAACCTTTTTATCTAGCACTTGCGTTTGAAGTCTTCTGTTCATACCACGGTGTTCTTCACAGACCTCAGGATTGTTTTGTAGATGCCTTTTGGTTTCAGCTGGAGCATTGTTATTTTCAGATGTTGTCACGTCAGGTAACAGTATAATTAATAATATAATAATGTCTGATTTGATGCTTGCATTAAAAAAACATAGTAAAAATCCAATGTCTGTGATTCCATCAATTACAGGAAAAAAACATATATATGTTATACTTATAATAATAATTTCTTTAGAGTTAATCTATATTTAATGTGCATCTGTGGTGAAAATCAAGTTTTGATTGTTGTTTATATGTCTATGTGGTGTTTAATATATAGACCAATTTCCGCAGTAGGGTTGTGAAGTGTTTTAGCATTAAACCGTGATTTTTATGGGTCCGGTGTTCTGTCGAAGTCTGATTCCCCTATGTTTCCCTTTAGTGCAATGTTTCTTATAGCGTTTTAATCGCGTTACGTTTATTTTTTAGATAGATAAAAAGTTTAAATGGCTTGGCTACTGATATGCATGTATGTAATGTATATGTATTGTTCTTTTTTGCTAAATCAATAATTTTTACAGCCTGAATCGCTAAAGTACATATAAAAGCAATACTATCATGTAATATATATATATATATATATATATATATATAATAGCGTTTATTAAATATTTCATAATTTTCCTGTTTACTATTATTTATTCCTTATATTTATCTTACGTGTTTGTTCTAAAACTATTATAAAAGTATTATGTTTAAACATACATTAAAAAGGCCTGTTTATATATTAATAACACTTTACATCATGTGTGTGTGTGTGTGTGCTATATTTATATATTTATTAAGTATGTAAACATAATAATTTTAGAACAAACAGGAAGAAGACATAAGCTAAGATATAAGGAAATTAAAAGAAATAATAGAAAACGAAAAAATTATGAAATATAAAAAAAAAATTGTGATATTATTGCTTTTTCAGTATAAAAAAACATTTATTCTGAATAAATTATAATTGTAAGGTGATAAAAACGCTATAAGAAACACATGGAGGGAACAGACTTCGACAGAACACTGTACATCTTCTCTACTTATTTTCTATTCTAATTATTAAAAGATTTCCAGATGATTTCCTCGCTCCAGTCTGTCCGTTTAATGGCTTAATGTAATCATAAACACCTACGTTTATCTTCAAATTATGTCTTAGACGATGGTATTCTATAAAAATGAAAGCCATCTTTTTTGGCATTCTTATTCTCACTTAACAGCACAACAGGACATTTTCTAGTGAGTTATCTTGCTCTTTTTACTCGTGTCTAATACATTTCCACTGTTTTTCTGCAACCACATTGCGCGCGCAGCTTGCAGTGACGTAACTGTGATGTCTACTCTAAATTGGTCTATAATAATATAGATATTATGTATGGATGCCGCATAGACTCGATGCTGAAGCGATGCTTACACGATGCTTAACATCAGCTCTATAAAAGTGCTGCAAACGCACAGTTCACATTTGCATCACGTGACACCGAACTTAGCAGCATTATGTTTGAAACTGCATAATGAAGCATCTACTTGCATTTGTATCTATGGTCCGAGGGTGTGCGAAACATTGGGGGCGGCGGCTAATTAGCATATTCATAAACCCATGTGTACTAAGTGAGGCAAGGGTGTACAATTACATGTAAGCTATTTTAAAGCATGAAGACATTACTGTCATAGGAAAAGCTTTTTCATATACTATTACGATGCTCAAAGATGAGTTTTAAATGATAAAATTATTACACTACAGTGGGACTTTAAAATTTCCCAGATTAATCATTTCAGCCATATTCTCCCTCTTTATTACAGAATTTAAGAGTTCATTTTCCACTTCATTAGTTGAACTATTCCCCTGTTCGATGCAGAGAGGTAATGATACTATTTTACTTGCTGTATTGCATTATTTCAACAATTATTCGTAAATTAAAACTATAATTTAAACTAAACTGTTTAAAATAATAATACGACTGATATAAAAAGTACCCGTGTTCACTGTGAATTTGTTTTTTGCATATTAATTTGAAACTATGGGTTTCAGCATTGAAAGCAACCAATCCATCCATCCACTCGTTCATTGATTCATTCATTTAAAAAAAAGTAAACAAAGTATGGCAAATGTGTCTAAAACCAAGCGGTTGTTGGATTTATGGCAATTAAAAAAATGGCACTTGTTTTGGATTGTCTCTTTAGTGTACTAGAAACAGATTTAGATAATTTTGATAATTGACAGTATTCTTGCGCTTCATAAGGATAAAAAACCTCTGAGACACACTAAAGTTTACAGCGACAGGCATATCCAGAAGCTCATAATCTCGTGTCTGGATGAGAAATTGTTGAGTTCCAGTAGAGTAATGAAGCACAGGGATTGAGACGTCATGTTTGTGTGTTTCTCTCCAGCAGGGACTGGAGAACTTTTACAGACATCATGACAAATGGAGAGAGGAGAGTACAGAAAATATGGTAGCAAAAAAGTCCAGCAATCAGAAGGGACTTTGGACTTAGACATATGGCTCAATTTCTAACAGAACGTACAGCAGAAGCCACATCAGAGTGTCTTTAAACTATAAAATATCCTGTATTGACCTGTCAGAGCTCAGATCCCAATGCCACCTGTGAGAGGTTTAGTTCCAGCAGGAGCTTCGGTGCTGCAACGCTGACCATATATTCATCATCGATTTGGTTCCTTTGGCTCCCATCTCTCAAAAAGTTAAAAAGGTAAAACATTTATGAGGATAATCCAGTAGCGTTCCCTATGACTCGTCCACTCTTTCTGTTTTCTTTTCCAAACTTCTGCACTTTTTCATTTGAGTAATCATTTTTACTGAGTTAAATCAAGGCACATTAAATCTGGATTATCCTGGTTATGCCCTCATGTTTAATGACAAAAACAGTCATAACATCTCCCTCAAAATCCTTATTCATCTTGACTACCAAATTACAAAGTCAACCTTCAAACTGAAATATAGTCAAATTACAAACTTTTTTAATCAGCTTTAATGTACAGCAGGGCCAGAAGTTACAATTGTAAATATGATGTGGGGCAAACTTTTATCCCAATTTTTACCTTTTATTTTTGTTTACTTTTACCTATCATAACTATATTATTATTATTATATGTTATAACTTATGTTGTTTTTGTTATAGGTAGCTAATATATAAAAAAAACATGCATTTTCAAAAAAAGATGCACACTTCTTGTATCCAGTATTTTGTTGTTTAACTCATTTCCTGCCAGGCTTTTTTTTTTGAAAAGTTGGCCGCCAACATTTTTTTGTGATTTTCACAAAAGTTTCACAAAGTGCCTTCAAGGAAAATGTTCTTATAAAAGTATATAAACATACAAATATATCAAATAAAGAACAGATCTTTTGCTTTCAAACAAACTAACAAAAACGGAAAAATGTTTTATCATATGTTTATTTTTTTCTCTGTTTATAAACTCTTAAATATGGGTATTTTTCTTCGAAAATAAATGTTAAGCAAAAAGTTAAAATAATTGCATTTTTGTTAAATAATTTTTTTATAGATCAGATTCAAAACAATTTTCAAAATATACACGGAGTGTAAAATTAATAAATCATTTTTTTGCTTCATTTTTTTTATAAATTGGGTAAGTGTCATCTAGTGGATATTTGCGGTTTTACAGATTAAAATAAAACCTCATCAGAAGCAAGTTTTTTATGCAAATGTTTTCTCTTAATTGTTGGGAATGAGTAAATTAGTGAAAACTAATTTTCTTTTTTAATATTCTAAAAACAATTGCAGTTTAACATTGCAAGAGCCAAATGTTAATAGCTCAACTATGAAAATTGCACAAAAAGTGCAAGTGTAAATAATCAACACATGCATTTTTCTATAGCACCGTAAAGCAAAGCTGTAAAACGTCTTTTGTTTATAACTGTTTAGCTTTCATAAACTGTTACATTTGAAGTATTCACAACATATAGTCAGTCTTCTCATAATGAATAAAATTGCACTTCATGTTTTCGTTATTATTTTAAAGATATATAATATGCTAAACCGCCTTTCCATCGGACACTACATTCGAATGTGACTGTCGGAGTTCGACCCCTAGTGACAGTCATAAAAAATTCAGTTTAATCGTAAATCTGTGTCAACGTGTTAGAACAGCGTAGGCACGCCAGTCCTGGAGTGCCGATGTCCTGCAGATTTTAACCCCAACCTTGATAATACCTCGCCTACCTGTAGTTTTCAGGTGACTCTCTAGACCTCGATTAGTTGTTCAGGTGTGCTTGATTAGAGCTGGAGCTAAACTCTGCAGAACATCGGCACTCAATGTTGCCTACCCCTGGGATAGAAGCTGAAGGGCTAGCCTGAAGAAGTTACTGGCCCTGATGTACAGCATTAAGTTTTTAGGTTAAAATTGTAAAAATCTTATATTGACAGGCTTTAATCTGTTGTTTCTTTCCCACAGTAAAACAGGAACAGGATTATCCAGGGCAGTCGAGAGGAAGATTAACAGACGACTGATACACCTGACACAGGAAGAGAAGCCAACAATAAGAGATCTCCAGACTGGATTAGTGTTGGGCTAAGAGGCATACAAAGTCAAACCATTACCCGGTGATCTCTGCTGGAATGGGACTGTAGATAACATCACGGTACACAGGAGGAAGATGGGGTTAGTCCTGCCCCAATTGCTCCTCTTCCACATCTTTGGTCGCTGATAAACCCAGGCTGATGAGAGATTGGGCTTTGGGCCTACACTGGTGAACATTGATACACACTCACATAATCTGTACATGGGACCCATTGGCATTAAGGACAACATGCCCATCTAAACCTATGGGGGTTCCCTCACTGGTGTTATGACTGGAGTCATCTCATGTGGTGTAGTCAGAGGTGGGTACATTTACTACTGTATGTTACATTTTACTTTAGAAATTTAAAAGTGGGTAGCCTACTATTACTCGTGTATATTTCTAATACATTTTATTAATACATTTGAGATTGCTGTCTCTTGTTACCGAGGCATTCACAAATAAATGAGTCATTTGGGTCGATTCTTTACAAAGTATTGCATGAATGACTCACAAATCTGTTTAAGTAATTTGTTCAGTTTGCAGAAAAAAAAAAACAGAAATTGTCTTAAGCGTTTTTTCACTCGTGATTGGAAACATACATGCAAAGTCGTCTAGTCCAAGACTAAAATGCATGTTTTTCAACAGTTTTTGTTTAAAATAGTACGCAAGTGATTTTATGTGATTACGTAAGATTTAAGATCACGCTGGTCTGTCACACGAATAATGCAAGACCAGAAGTTTAAAACTCCATAATATTATTGTTTGGCAAAATGTTTAGCTGGATAAGACCCTTATGCCTCGATTGGTATTGTTTACAGTAAACTGTTGAGGTTCACTATATGAAGAAAAACCCTTGAGTGTTTTCCTCAAAAAACTTAATTTCTTTTCGACTGAACAAATAAACATCTTGGATGACATGGGGGTAAGTAAATTATCGGGACTTTTTAATGAAAGTGAAATTCTTTAATTTTATATGCATTGTTAATTCAAATATTTGTCTAATATGTGTCTAATATTCCAAATAAACTGTATACACAATTTTTCACATTTGATATTTAAGACTGCAGACTTGCTATTTGAGCAGTTTTTCATTGCATACTTTTTTCTTGTAGTAATTTTAAGATTATGACATCTACTTCTATTTGAGTAATTATTTCTTAACCTTTTTGACTGTTCTATCCATCTGTGGTTGTACTGTAGTGTTATGTCAATGATAAGTAACGTAAAAGAAACAAGTGATGGGATTCACCTCTGCATCCAAGTATGCAGTTGGATAAATTAGCCACAATGTGTCATCATCATGACCTTTTAAATGTGTCACTATCATTAATTTAAAGGGCAACCGCAATGGATAAAACAATCTGGAAGGCTACTTTTTGATATAGTTTCAAAACTTTTTTGTTTTACTTGTTGATTTTATTTTATTTTATTTTATTTTACTTGATATGTTTTAGTATTGTTTAAATGTAAACATATGTAAGACATTCTTCTTTAACAAAGCATTCACATAAAATGTCAAGTAAATGTACCTATCCCGCAATAGTTAGTTTGTCAAAAACAAAGCATTCACATAACTCATCTGGGTAATATACTTATGCTGCAATAGTTAGCCTGTCTGGAACTAAGCTCATTTAAACCACAATACTGTATGACACTTGCATTATGCGAACGGCCTCTACACTAATACACTGTCAGAAATAAAGGTACCTTTTCTGTCACTGGGGCTGTACCCTAAGTTTCCGTTTGATACCTTTACAGGGATACAAAACAGAATTCAATTTCGGGTAGATTACCGTACCTTAAGGACCTACATTATTAGAAAAAAGTCAAAATATGTACCTTAGGTGTCAGTGGGGCAGCACCCTTTAAAAAGGTAATTGTATTGACCATTAGGTACAGATATGTAAACATTTAGTACCAATATGTGGGTGATTCTCACGAAACCATTGAAACACCACGGCACTAATGATTTTAGATATAAAATGTGTAATATAGTAATATTAAAAAGCCTCAGAATTAACACAATACTGTGTTCTACCTTGCACAATGTGTGATTTCAACATAAGAATTTATAATTTGTCAATTTTATCTCATTTTCTGCTGAAATTCTCATTACCGCAATGCGTCCGGCTGTGTTTGAACATGTGTTATGCTGTAATTTAAACATATTAAAACAAAAATATTTAGAAAAAAAATAAATGGATGTTTTGCTAGACTACTTTAGATGACAGAAAATAATTTACTGAATATTCATGTATAATAATAATGAAGAAAAATTAGGAAATTGATGTGTCCATGCCTGATGTTCTCATCCTCCGCAACACTTTTTGAGAACAGTTTAAGCACACATACAGAATTTTAATAAAGTTTGATTTTGAGTGACCAAGCAGATGGACCAGTTACTTCAAGATGGCTACCAGGTAAGATCATCTCTTTATATCTTTCCAGTTAAATTTGAAATATTCTCTTGTCAGAATGCTTACACGACATTTTGATTATCATTACCGAAACAGGTAGTTTTCTACATTTCGAAAATTGTTTGATTTACAATTTTTTATGAAAATGTTCTTTATTAAAGTCTAATTATATGCACTGAATAAAAAATTAGCAAAGCCTACGTGGCTTCTCTATTTTTAGCAAAACATACTGGGGTACCTCATCCTCCGCAACACCATTCTCATATACCGCAACCATTTAATAGCAGTTGCGGTAAAGAGAACTTCTGTTTCGGAAATGAGAATTTAAGCAAGTTTATTACATTTAAATATCTCTTATGAATTTAATATAAATTTAAAATGTAATAACTGTTGATATTTTGCTTTATGATGCTTCATTGTAGACAGTCAGCAAGTGAGAAAAAAGCTTTAGCAAAGGCCAGGTTGACAAAGTTCAGGGAGAAACTTAACAGCAACCCAGAATGGCTAGAGGAGTACAGAAGGAAGGAGAGAGAGAGAGGTTAGGTTTGGAGATGTTACTAGCAGGTGTAATTAGCAAAAAACACACTACAGTGTTAGGAAATGTACATGACAAACACACAACACAACGCAACAAGTCTATACTATATGATGATGTGTACATTAATTTTTTTCTCCCATGTTGTGAGACATGCTAATTTAATGTTATGCTTTCTTTCCACTTTCAGGTATCAAAAACAACCTAGCGATGGCACGCCACGCATCTAGGCGCTGCAACATCAGTTGGATCACAAGATCCACAAAGTTGGATCCCATGCGTGCCAGCATCTCAGCTACTTGCGACCGCACAACGCGCGCTGTCTGCAGCGTCAGATTGCTGCCTGGGGGCGAGGGACAAAGGGAGACTAAAGGCGGCACCTCCTTTCTGCGCAGTGCGTGAGTCACAGACACCAGAGAGGATGGCCTAAAAGCGCCCGGCGCTGTGACAGAAAGCGGGTTGCTGCGCAATTCATTAGGACTGTGCGTTAACCCTTTCCGCCTCTGCTGTCTTTGCAGCATGTGGGTCGTGTTCGAGAGTGGGGGAGGGCGTGTTGTAGACGCTTATGTGAGGACGGGCCCTGGGGCGAGCAACACAAAACCAACTGAGGAGAAAAATGCTCTGTTTTTGAGCGGCTTCGTTACGGACGGCAGTCCCCCAGGACCCAGTTTCTTGCATCATATACTGGAGGATTTGTGCCAGGGACTCTTGTGATGCACCACCGGTTCTGGTCCATGAGACACAGGGTGGTGAGGTAGGAAGTGGCTCATAGCCTTAGAGCTTTTCACCGCTTCCGAGAAATGCTCCGTGATTGTGCCCACCGTGTCACCAAACAGGCCGGATGGAGAAACAGGCGTGACTGTGGATGGCCACCATGAGTGGTCTTCGTGGCCCTTAGCGTGAAATCCGTAACCATTCTCAGATCCCTGAAGGTATTTAGATCCGTGCTGCCCTCATCCAGAGCCTTAAGCACCTGCGCCTAAAAGATCTGTAGGACCGCCATAGTGTGCAATGCAGACAGAGCCTCTCTCGGCGCGGGTATGCTTTTTCGGACAGGTGTGCTGTCATGAGGCTTCACTACCCTCAAAGCTGTGCCACACCATCCAAGGAAGTGGACAAGGGGCAGAGGTGAGCAGCCACAGCGTCCTTGATGGGGGGAATACACAGGTAGCCTACCTAAGAAAAAAAATGGGGGAGAGGTAGCCCACGCTTTGGTGACTTTCCTCCGAGCATCAGCGGGGCGGCCTGAGTGAAGAAAACAAAAGTCAAGCTTGCTTCTCTGGGGTTCTTGTGGGGTGCTCCACTCAATCTCCAAGTCCTGCACGGCTTTGAAGAGAATGCGCACCAGTTCCTTGTAGAAGGATGGCTGTGTGTCTGATGCACCACGTGGAGCCTGGTCCCAGTCTCCATCCAACGCTGTCAGAGACATCTCATCTTCCTCCGCCGGAAACCCAAAGGAAACAGACCTGGCGGCTCCCGGTTCAGGACACAAGCACTCGGCAACAAACTGAACCGGTTGAGCGAGGGGAGGACGACCACCAGCGGCTCTTTGCCGGCAGTGGGACACTGCAGTAAGAAACCTCCAAGGGCGATGTTGAGCCGGGTCCTGAGCACCTTCATCGGGAGATCCTCACAATAAGGGACACCCTGAGCCAACAATTGCCGCCTTTGGGTGGAGAAGCCCCAAGCAGAGCACACAGAGCTTGTGTGAATTGGGTGGGTCAATCAGACCTCCGCACCACAAGCAGATTTGCAACATCCCGGAACACAGAGAGGGCTGCTTACATTTCAACCTGAATTCAATTTTGCTGCCTATGAAGTCTGTCCTAAAGCATTTCTCGGAGCTGCCATTATGCAGCCAAAGTCATTGTCTCATAAGGCAGCGAGGGAACAAGTCAGCTGTCTAAACTTTCGGATACAGCCTCTCTCTCTCTCTCTCTCTCTCTCTCTCTCTCTCTCTCTCTCTCTCTCTCTCTCTCTCTCTAATCGAAACAGATACAGAATGGTAAAAGGTCAGAAGACCAAATCATATCCAGCAAGGAAATATTTTTCATCTTATTTACACAAATGTTTTGTGATATCCAGCTGACATTAGCTGGTCATTTCTCAATCCGATGGCTGCAGCCTTCAGAGCTCGCATTTGTAGGCAGCATATGTCATCAAGACCATCTTATTTCGGTATGTTAAATGCATAAATGGGGACTTAAATATGACACAAAGGAATATTAATATAAGCCTTCCTGTTCTCATGTTTTTTCTTTAATATTTTTTTCAAAGACTACACAATAAAACAGTTTTGAACTTGAACGCATGATGCTGTAAATATTATCAGACTTTCTACTTTAAAATTTGTTTTTAACTAAATCTCAGGCTAGTATACGTATTCTCATTACCGAAATAATTAACCTCATTTCCGAAACCTATGTATCATTACCGCAACAGATGCTTATTAAATGTTAATTTCATTAATAGAAGCATAATACTTTGATTTTAAATGCATGTGCAGAATCTCCAAATTATGTTCTTTCAGGTTTGTCATGTCATTTTGAAAATGTGTCAGGTTTCTTCGAAATATAAAAAAAAAATAGTTGTAAATTGTGGAAGGTGTTGCTGTATATGAGCTAAATAAAACAAAATAAAAAAACGTTAAATTTAAAATAAATATTATTTCAGAATTTCAATTTACTGTGCATGACTATTAATAATCAATTTTTAAAAATGTGAAAATATATTAGCTTTTCTAACAGTGTTGATGTTTTCTGACTGTTGCGGTAATGAGATTTTTTAGGACTTATTTTTGAAATTATGTTACAAAAAGTGTTAAATGATAAGTAAACGTTTTTAAATTAATGTTCCCATATACTTCAGACTTTGTTTCTAATGTCTGGTGGAAAAAAAAGTAAATTTAAGCAATTTTTACATTTTCATGCTTGACATTTTTACAACCAAGTTTTCGTGAGAATCACCCATGTACCTTTGAGATACTAATATGCATTTTTGAGGTACTTATAAGCTCTCTTTGGTCCCAGAATGTATTTCTGAGGTACTAAAATGAAATCCTTAGTTAAAAAGCTGTACTTTTTGAAAGGGTACAGCTCCAGTGACAGAAAAGGTACAGTTTTGTACCTTTATTTCTGAGAGTTTCTCTCTCCCTGTCCCTGCCGATGCCTGACCAATGACCACCGGCTGAACCAGTTTAATCACCTACCCTTTACCTATCCCTATCGTGTTTATATGTATCTCTCTCAAGGGTTTTTCTCCTCCTAGGAGTTTTCCCACAGGGTCATTCCCCTAGGGTTTTTTTCATCCCCTGGAGAGTCGGCCAACATTGGCTTAACTTAACACTTTCGTGTATACGTTACATTATTACTACACTCACTTGTATGGTTTATTATAAGCCGCTGTATTTTACTTCTTATATTATCTATCAATTTTTCTGTGTTTTCCCCTAATTCAATACAATTGAATTGAATTGAATTAAATATGTAAACCAAGCCAAGCTAATATAAAAAAATATGTAATAAATAAATATTACAATTGAGACTATTAATAGAATGTGCTTTGGCGGGTACCACTTTGGAGATCCCTGATTTAAAGCATCTTCTTACAGAGTAGTGCAGAAGTTTATGAATTCGGGACATGACCGCCGTTTCTCAATCCGAAAGCTGCTGCTTCCAGAGGTCGCATTTGTAGGCTGCATACCTCATCAAGACTTATTTCAACATATTAACAATTATAAAGTTGAGTATTATTTTTAGTTAATCGTAAATTGTTGTAATATGCTTATGGCTTGCGAATGTAATGCTCAGTTAACTTAAATAAACCAGGCTTGATGACGTGCTGCTGCCTTAGGATTGAGAAACAGCCAATGTTAGTATGTGGTAAGTGTTGGGCAGGAAGTGAACAGCAGATGATGCTGTGGCAGATTGAACTGACCTTTGCCTTTTACTCCGATTGGACGCAGCTGGCATTCATAGAATCCAGAGAGAGAGAGAGAGAAAGTGAGAGCGAGAGACTTCAGACAGCATTCATGATACTGCACTTCTTTGGCACATCCAGTTATTGGCTGCAATCACTATGACATCTGTACCATATGCCTCCATATAAAGATGGATGACCATTTACATTCATACACACACACCAACCAAATGCCAAAAGGCACGTTCATGTTGCTCTGCCAATAAGCTGGCTTCAATTCTTGGAAGACCACATAATTTCTGTCTCTCTCATAGACACAGTGTTTCACTATCCTGTATGAAGGCATCTCATAAAGGTTAATGATGTATTATCCCATATCACTGATATTTTATCAAAACATTATTTGTTTGTTTAATCCTTGATATGTTTAAAACTATATTGCAAGCCGTTGCATCTTGACATTTGCGCATACATGTTTCACAGCAGCTGGGTTTGTTTTAACAGCGGTGTGTGAGAGGAATGAAGTCTATGTGCTTTCATTAACAGCTTCTTAATTCTCATAATTGCCGTCAAGTAGATTAATCAATACTTAGGAATTGCTCTTCAGTTTATTCATCATCTCTGGCACAATGAAGTTGTTCAGATGTGTTGAGTTACAGTGTTGCCGGCTGTCATCCTCACCTTGAGCTTCAATTCTGATAATAGAGCACCTGCCAGCTCATAATTCAAATGAAAGATTGGCCATGCATTCATTGGGAAGCGTGTATGCCCTTCATTTTATTTTGTTTATTTTGATGTGGATTCTTAAACTCTTTTCACTAACTTTGAAAGATTGTTTTTGAAGAGACCATGATCTAAGGTCTGGTTTGTTTAACTGTGTTTGTGGTGCCCAGTTTTAAGCTCGATTATTTAGCATTTTCCAGTCAAGTTTTGTGTTTAACTTTGGTCATCAATTATTGAGGAAAGTATGTGTTTAAATGTTGCATGCAAATTCAAACTACAGTAAATGCATTACATTGTGGGATACAGTAGCAGTGCAGTATAGCAAGGTTTTGGCTTGTTATTTTTTTAATTACATTTAAACATATAATCTATGTATATAGAATATATGTGTGTATTTATTTATACATAATAATTAGACACAATATACAGTATACACAAATATATTATGCAAACACAAACTTTTATTTTGTATGCGATTAATCGCAATTAATCTTTGACAGCCCTATTTAAAAAATAAACCATACAAGATTCATTGCAGTTATTTCATTTGGAGTTTTACAATTTTTTGGCTAAGGTTGGCATGTGGATGTGTGTTCTCAATGACAGCTTTCCTAAAATTATATTCTATAAATTCCAAAAAGTGGAAATTTCCCAAGGTATCACCCCCGCTTTACAGTATTGCAATGCACCGCGGCATATTGTTTCGCAACCCCTGCATCGTGATACATATCATAACAATAACAGTGGCAATGTGTCAGCCAAGCTTTAGTCTTATTTTGTCACGTCATCCGAATATTCCACACATGCAAAACATTTGCACTGTATAAACTGCAGGGATGGTACGAGTAGTATGATGCAATTTATAACAGTCGGAAAGAGGAGGGAGAGAAGGATGCCCACGCTTTTTAATGTATTTTCCTGAAGATGGCTGTCTCACCCAGGACACATTTATCTGGTGGCAGGTGAAGCAGTGCGCTGAAGAGAGAAAGCGTTTCGAAATTCTCGTTCATTCCTCTGAGAGGGCGACAGTGAGATGTTGAAAATACGTCCATCTATGATGGATGAATAGATCTTGTGATTCACAGTAAACAACTACAGTCATGTTTAATATGAGTGTCCTGAAGGGGACAAATAAATATGGGATAGAGAAACATGGTTAGAAGTGTGCACTCTAATTTAAAATGGAAAATAATCTACAGGACGAACATTAATCACAGTATTATAACATCTACACTCTTGGTTGTTACTTCCAATGATAAACTACCAGCCGATATAACTAAACTTACCTTGATGTAGATTCATATCTGATTTAAAGACAGTGAAATAGTACAGTGCATGCTAAACAGAACTGTATTGAGCACATTAAAGAAATATTTCACTTTCATAAAAATCCTGATGATTTACTCACTTTCTTTCTTTCTTCAGTCAAAAAGAAATTAAGTTTTTGAGGAAAACATTCCAAGATTTTTCTCCATATACTGGACTTCAGTGGACCTCAACAGTTTACAGTTTTAATGCAGCTTTAAAGGGCTCCAAATAATCCAAACCGAGGCATTAGGGTCTTTTTTAGGGAAACGTAATTTTCACAAACTTCTTGAATTGCACTAGCCGTGTGATGCACCAGCGTGACCTTATAATCACGTCGAAAGGAGTAAATTATCAGAATTTTTTTATAAAAGTGGAATATTCCTTTAAGCTTTGCAAATAATTTAGTTATGCTGGCCTCCCTTTACTATCAAACTACTTAAATGACCATATTTTTATATATGTCAATTAGGGCTGGGCATAGATTAATCTAGATTAATCTCATACAAAATAAAACAGATTTTTTGCATAATATATGAGTTTGTGAAGTGTGTAAATATTATGTATATTTAAACACACACACATACATACTGATAAATATATATATAAATATAAATATATATATATATATATATATATATATATATATATATATATATACATATATACATATATATATATATATATATATATATATATATATATATATACATATATACATATATATATATATATATATATATATACATATATATATATATACATATATATATATATATATATACATATATATATACATATACATATACATATATATATATATATATATATATATATATATATATATATATATATATATATATATATATATATATATATATATATATATATATATATACGGAAGAGGATTAGGGCCACTGGTGAAATTTTTTTTTTAATTCTGACTTTAATCTCAGAATTCTGACTTTAATCTCAGAATTCTGACTTTAAACTCAAAATTTGAATTCTGACTTTATTCTCAGAATTCTGACTTTATTCTCAGAATTCTGACTTTAATCTCAGAATTCTGAGATTAAAGTCAGAATTCTGAGATTGTGAGACCAGTGGCCCTAATCCTCTTCCGTATATATATATATATATATATATATATATATATATATATATATATATATATATATATATATATATATATATATATATATATATATATATATATATATATACACACACATGTAAATGTTTCTTAAATACATACATGAATGTGTGTATTTATATATACAAAATAATTACACACAGCACATACTCATATGTTATGCAAAAAAATTACTTTTATTTTGTATGAGATTAATATAGATTATTCTATGCCCAGCTCTAATGTTAATATTTGAAACCTAAACTCTAATTATACCAGTGGTTCTCAAACTGGGGGCCGCTGAGGTGGTGCCAGGAGGGCCACAGTTTAATCACATGTGATAAATACTTTAATTTATCATAAATTCTGTGTAATTAAATCTCAGAAAAGTAAGGCTACTGACCAAGAGCACTACATTGTATACTTTATTATGTTTTGTTCAAATTGTATGTTTTGGAATGTTTTATGTCATACATTTTGGGGGGGGGGCATGAAGGGATGCACCGAACACAAGGGGGGCCGCACATCGGAAAAAATCTTTAAAGCAACACCAAAGAGTTTTTGTTACCTTAAAATAACGTTTCCAAAAAAGAAACAGGGTGAACGGCACTTTCACATTCGCTTTGCAGCCCTCTATTGGCCAAAACCGCACTAAAGAAGTTTCCAACCGTCGGGTCGCGGTCCTGTAGTTCGAGTAAAAACTGCAACAACTTTCTTTACGGCATACCTACAATCCAATCAGAGCCAGCTATGCTGCAATATTTACGACAGTGGTAATGGACAATTACGCTTCTAACCTGTAGGGGGAGCAAAGAGCAAAAACTCTTTAGTGTTGCTTTAAAGGTGATACATTTTGTATTTTATGTAAATTTTAGCGCCATTTAGTGGTGAGTTACAAATTTCAACCAACAGCTCACCCCTCAATTTCAAAACGCATATGGTAGCCGCCACAGGACAAACATGTAGTTGTCTGAGACAACGTAATGCTGCGCTCAGATCAGCCGCGGTAGAGGCGTCAAGCGCGAGTGATTTCAATGTTAAGTCAATGTGAAGAGGCGTTGACGCGCGTCTGGATGTCTCGCGGCGCAAATTAGGCGTTTATCAAATTTGCGTGTACGTGTAGTTTGCGGTAGATGCAATTCCGCCTCATTTGCATGGAAAACGCGCCAGTTGAAAAATTTGAACTTTGCCGGAAAAAATACCAATCAGGAGCTTGCTCTAGTAGTGACGTTATTACAGAAAGCGAGTGGAGTTGCAGAAGCCCCTCATAGGATGTGAATTTCCACATGAATGTCTTCTTGACTACAATTTCACACGCGGCTTTCACGCGCGGATGAAGCGAGTGAACTCAAAATGTTCAAGCGGCAAACTACACGTAAAATTTGACGCCTCAAACACGGCTGGTGTGAACCCACAGAAATTACAAAATTTTAGAAAAGTTTGTATGTTTAGGGCTACTGGTGAAACATGACGGCGACTTCCATCCAAGGGGACCCACAGTGTATGTAGATGAAAGCGGCTCATTCTAAGGTAATACAAACAATACAGTTCATTTTGTAAGGTCTTTATACACCACTGATAATATAGTTATGTAGATTATATTGCATTTCTGTGAAGAGATCTTTCTTAAAGTTACACAATTCACTAAGGGTCAGGAAAAAGGTCAATCTTGGTCATGAAAACATCATGAGCATCTTTTGTTTTTTACAAAAGTGCTGAATCTTGTAGTTGAGATGTAAATCTCTAACACATCTCGATCTTTTCAGGTTAACCCATCAGGTCTATTGGCTCCATAACAAACAAAACGCTAAGATTTTCACCTCTTATATCAAAGCGCATCAGTCACATTTCTTCCTGAGGGCACGAAACAGCCGCACACCTCTCCACCCGTTTCCTTCAAATCGCTCAAAAAACAAACAGCCCTCACTTTCTCCTCAAGTCTTTCCGAATGCTGACGGATGGGTATGACCTTCGATCTGCTCAATGAGTCGCACGAAGGCTGACTGATGAATCTAAAGTGACGTTGTGTGTCTGCATGTGTGTGTTTGTATGACAGAAGAGGTCAAGCTCCAGAGAAGAGATGTGTAAGGATAAACAAAAGAAACACAGGCAGGTGAGACGGTCGCCGATGACACCAGCGTCTCTTCCACCACAGGGATCTGCCTGTGATGCTTTTACTGTTTTTGACTTGTTATTTTTATTTGCCCTGGGGCGGCAAGCGCACACACTTGCGGAACAAGCCGGATGGGAGATGTTGGGAGAAAGGACAGACATTTGACCGACTGGAAATCATACTTTTTTGCTTGCCAATGCAGTTTAAAGACTTTGGAAAGGGGATTTTTATAAGTTCTTGTTTGTGTGTGCATTTGTTGTTTTGGTGCATTTTGTTCTTGTACAATGCCTTCTATGTTAGTTATGAGGTAAAATGAGCTCGGAAAATTTACATCTCTGTCTTGCATCATGTATCTGTCTGAGGGATTGTAAAGGAGGAGTAGTTGGTTAAAAAAAAGAGAGAACTTAAAATTTAGGAGAGTACGGGCAAGTGTATGCCAATTTGTGTCATTACACAAACATTTATAGACCCCCCCCTCCCTCTCTCTCTCTCTCTCTCTCTCTCTCTCTCTCTATCTCTCTCTCTCTCTGAGAGTTTGTAAAGAGATCACAAAATGACAAGAGACAAAAAAACGAACGCTGATGATTTGCCCAAAAAACAAAATCCTCCTGTATTATACTACAGTAAGAACAGCCAGTAAATTATTATTATTATTTTAGCTGGTTTAGTGTTTAATGGGTGTGCAGGTCACGGCCCTTCAGCCACACATCTTAATAGACTTCATATACATTGCATTGTATTTCATATTTTTATCAGATTTCAAATAAACATCAAACTGCTGTCGCAATGAATGAATGTTGATATATACCAGAGCAGTGCTCTTGCTGTCATATTGCTCATAAAATTATTGTTTTTTACAGTATTCTTTAAAAAATGTTTTTAAAAAATTCAGCATTAATAGTTTATGTAGCAAATGTTTCATAAAAGTGATAAAGCACTTGACGTTGTGCTGTATTGTGACCAATCCTGTCATCTCACAGGAATTCGTATGTATTTATGATTTTGCTAATTTGTATGATTTTGTACAAAGAAAATTGTATGAATATTTAACCCTGGATAACCCATGAGGTCAAATTTGTTCAATAGAAGAAATGGGTTTTTGGATTCTCCTGTGTTCTCTAGGGTTAAAAACAATAATGATACCCCAAAACTGGAAGCAAAAATGCACGGATGGGGTTAGCCACCTCATAAAATACTTACAAATTGCTATGAGATTGTGTCGGTCTAACAATAACTTTTAGAAATCAACCATATTCACATTCAGGGTTGCCAAGTCTGCAGTTTTCCAGTGGAATTGGGCTACTGTAATACTGTTGCCACAGGCTGTTTATCATGTTTGAAGCGAGCCCAATAGTGTGATATTTAGCCATGGGGATGTAAATTTTAGTAGATGAAGGCAGCCTTAAACACATATTTAACCCCCGGTGCTCATTTTTTTCAAGGAAAATTCCCTCAAAACTCAATTATGCTAGTTTTAAGCTTTGAGTAACAATTTGCTGTGAAAACCTGGCAACCCAATTCACAATATAGCATAGCCTCTTAAATAGCACAGTACTTTTTTAAATCTTCAAAGATGTAACTTTGACTATGACAAGTGCCATTATATATTAGAAGTGTGGTTATAATTATTTAAAAGATAAGCATGTGAATCATAAGACATTATGAATACAGGTGTGCATTGGTGGTGGTTTAGAAGAATCCCCCTTTCATATGTAACAAATTATTATTGTATATGTGGCCTTAAAAAATTAAGTGCTCCCAAAATGACGAATTTTAGATGTTTTTAGACAACATTATTACTTTTTTACACAGTTAACCCCTTCTTTTGTTTTAACCCAAATTAAATATATCAATGACTTAGGAGTTGTCTGTAAAAAGGTTATGCCACTTATGTTTGCAGATGATACATGTCTTCTATTATCTCATTCTAATATTGATACATTAATAAGAGAAGCAAATGAAGAATTACAAAATATTTCTAAATGGTTTAAAGTTAATCAACTCTCTCTTAATATACAAAAAACTAATTTTATGATTTTTAGTACAAAAAACAAAGGAGATTATCAAGATATTGAGGTATCAATTGATGGTTTTAAAATTAGCCAAGTGAATCAAATAAAATTTCTAGGTGTTATTGTTGATCAAAAACTAACCTGGAAATATCATATTCAATATGTTTGCAGAAAAATAATGAAATCTGTTGGTATATTGAGTAGAATTCGCTTTTTAATTGATATTTCATGTATGAAAACATTATATTACAGTTTAATTTATCCTTATATTTTGTATTGTAATATTGTTTGGGGTGCAACATGCCAAACATATTTAAATAAGATTTTATTAATACAAAAGAAATTCTTAAGAATAATGAGTAACTTAAATAGATTGTCATCATCTGCTCCGCTTTTCATAAAATATAATATCTTGACAATATTTAATGTTAACATCTATTGCATAAACATCTTTATGTATAAGTATGTGAATATGGCAAAAATTATGCCCAGAGCTTTTAAAAACTTTTTCATGTATTCTTCGGATGTTCATGCCTACACCACAAGGCGCTGCAAAGATTTTTATCTTCCTTTTTGTAGAACTACAGCTAATCAATCTACACTAAAATACAGAGGGCCTTTCCTATGGAATCATTTAGATTCTGTATTAAAGACTAAAATCACTTTAACCTCTTTTAAAGGAGAATTGAAAAAAATGTTAATATACAAATAAGTTTATTTTGTAAATTTGTTATATTGAAATGATTTATGTATTGATTGTATTGTCTTGTTTGATCATGTAATAGTATGTTTCATTTAATGAGATTTCGGGGAGGTGGTTTTATAAGACCTTAGGGTCTTCTCACTCTCTCCCGCACAGTATATATATTTTTTTTCTTTTGTTTCCTTTTATGGATTTATTAAAGTTGTATTTTAAATGTGCAAAAAAAAAAAAAAAAAAAAATAAGTACACTTAACTTAAACCCTGAAACATTTCCTCTATTGCTCAATTGTTTAAGTTTAATGCACAAATTGCATGATTTATCTCATTCAACAAGAAATGTTGAGTTAAATCCATTAATTTTATATAATTTAAATATTTGGATTTAAAAATGTTACCCATCATGCATTGCAGGATGCATAAAATGCATAAATAAAAATCTACTGTTATATGAGTGTTGTTTTGCTGTTTGTTGTCTTTCTTCTACTACTGCAGTTGTTTTTGTTCTCATTCTTGCTTATTATGGTGAAGTTAAGAGCTCATCTTTACACTTCATGAGATTGTCACCATGACTGAGACTTGTGTGTTGAGGTCTCTTTGTGAAGTTGAAACCTTTGCTTTACTTGATGTTACCTTTGCTTTACAAGTTGGCCTCTTTTTTGAGAGGCAAAGATTGCAGAGTTCTCTTAACATTACAAGTTTTATAAAACTATAAAATAAGGTGTGTGAAATAAAGTTTCTCATATTGTTAACTGACCATTTGTAGAACATGATATGGTTTGTTAATCTTACAAGGATATATTGCTGGAAAGAGACATTTACGTTGAGTGAACAAAAAATAAT
Organism: Paramisgurnus dabryanus; assembly: GCF_030506205.2. NCBI lineage: Eukaryota > Metazoa > Chordata > Actinopteri > Cypriniformes > Cobitidae > Paramisgurnus > Paramisgurnus dabryanus. The sequence goes on along the minus strand of NC_133345.1, from coordinate 30,899,274 downwards.
AAATAAATAACCTTTTCAGCAATCTTAACTAGATTTAACTTAAATGTACTTGTTCGTTTAAGAAAGCAAAATTGACATTTTTAGGGCAGCGAGTTACCCTGTTTTTTATGTTGAACCAACTTGTCTGGGCTTACAGTGTAGTGGAAAAGGTCAAGGAAGTTTACGTTGGATTTGTAAATAGATGACGTTGTTATAATTGTTTATTTGTCTGATGTTGTTAAATTGTTGCGCAGCAATGAAAGTGGAACTTTAAATTTATGATGATGTGTCTGACACAAATATTTTAGCTTTATATTTGCTCCAGTCTCTGCCACAGAATAGATGTTTTCTGATTTGTTGGTTTATTGATTTATTTGAGGTAGAGATTGAGGATGTCAAAACAGTCATTGACAAAAAATACATCGCAACCTCTAAGCTGACCAGAGATTGTAATGGATAGCAGCAAACTAACTGAGCACCGCTCATATTCTCTCCCTCCAGATGTGAAAAGGACGATGATGGACGCATGTTTTGAATCTGTCAATCATAATCCAAGCACCATCTGTTCATCAAATTACCTGCTTCTGTGTGTCTGTGTGCATGAGAAAGACAAGCTGATGGGAAATACTCTGACAAATAACCTGAAGGCCCTGCAGCCTCCTACAGAAAGTAAGTGTGTTTTTTTTAACTTCTAAAACTTGCTACAGATATTTTTAAAAGCAATAAAACATTTTGTGTTTCATTGAAGTCATAGAGGGCAGAACGCCATAATGTTGAATAAATTATGACAAAACACTTATGTTCCTATGAACCTATTTCATTAAAATAAAGTTTTGTCATTTGTTTGAGCATGTTCCAGAGATACGGTTCGCTCATAGACTATGTGTGAAGTCAGGTGGGAATTTTGCTCAAAGATGTTTCTAAGAATGTTTTCATACCTGTAGATCAAATGCTTTGTTTCGAAACCTGGGGTTAAATGTAGAGTTTGACTGAAAATATTTTTTATTGTCGATGCCAATATGAAGAAAGCAATGTGGCCGATATAAAGCTGATATTTAAAATATATAATTATAATAACTGAGAAACATACAAACAATTAGTGAAGTAAATAAATGTATTAGTAATTTTATTTTGCATATGCCATATTCTCTTAATACAAAAAAAACTTTTAATGAGGTTAAATAATTAATGCTAATAGATTAAGTTAACATGTCATGTAATTGATGACAAAAAAAAATCCTTAATATTAACAAATAAATTGCATTAAGTTGCTTTACTCAGTAAGAGTTTCACATTGCACATAATAAAAAAATGTTTTTGGCCTTGGCAATATATCTGTAGACCACTAAATGGCTACATGGTTTGGTTTGCATTCACAAGGCAATATTTCCAAATGAACCAGAGCACATATTTTGTTCCTAAAAAACAATGTTATGTTGTGTATAATACAATGTGTTTGCGTGGTTTATGGTTCAAAAACACATAATTTTCCACATACTGTACATTTTTGTTTCTCCAGATTTCCCTGCCTTCCTTAAACGCTTTGATTTTGGGGGTCATTCCACCTCATTCAGGGGGTCTCGGAGCGGTTGTTTTGGTTCGGATCCGAGCCTGACCTCCATGTTCACATGTTACTAAATAACCAAACCAAGAAAGAAAACGCACCAGGTTCCGAAACAAAGGCTCAGGTTTGAAAACACCCTAAGAAAAGTATTGAATTGAAAAGGCTGGCAAAGCAAAAGATTAAAGGACCTGAAACATTTACATATCTGCGTTACAAAAATTTGTTTTTATGATCTGCTGAAGAAGACATCAACAGAAAATAAGTGTGAAATTTGTTTGTAACTGTGGGTCGTTTAATTTGGATATTCAGTGTTAATGTGTGCATATACAGTAAAGCTTGTGTCATTTTAAGGATGCAGTTGTGTATGTGTATCAGGAGAGACAGTGCCAAAAATCACTTTATAATAATTTGTATTTAACATTGTGTAAAAGATCAAACAGGACAGGGATTTCAATTGTACTGTAGCACCATAAGCTTGATTTATGGATCATGCTACAATGTTACATCAGAACTGCAGTGTTGCAGGCCAAGCTTTATAATGTGATGCTTATATTCAGTTCAATAAAAAAAATCTGTTTTCTCTGTTAACCACTTTCTCATCTTTATTTGTTATACTTTGTCAAAATGTTTGCTTTGACAAATAGGTCTATATGTTTTTTTTTTCATGTTAATCAGTGTTTGCTTGTTTCCATCTGCTTTCTGCTTGTTTGCCTGTATATCTGTCTGTTTACTATTTGTATTAGGCCTTCATTGTGAAGCGACCTTGGGTTCCTAAAAGGCGCTATAAAAAATAAACGTATTATTATTATTATTATTACTATTATTATTATTATAAATGTAACTTTTGAAGTTTTAAAGCTCAGTCACATATCAGCCAAAATTATGTTGCCTATGTCACATTTTATTGAACAGGCATGGCATTCATATTAATGAGAATAATCAGAACTTTTATTATTGTAAATAAGTAAAATAAGTTCAAAGCGATGCATGATTCTTGTGTTGAGCTGCATTGAGCTGTAATGTGAAAATACCTTTAATTTTTAGAGATTCGAGCCTAAAAACCAAGACTTATCCTCCAAAAAGAATAACCTCATACTGTAGTTTATTTGTTCACAAACAAATATGACGTATCAGCTTCTGCTATATAAATCGATCGTTTGACCTTGGTACACTTGGAATACTTTGTGTAAAAAAAGTGTTTTATATTCTAGAATAAATAAATAAAGACATAATTTGCTCAAAATTAAATATAAATACAATTAATCTCAGTGGTTTAAATAGAAAACCATATCCCAATACGTGTCATTATTGCATACATATACCCCAAGATAATTTCATACCCCAGCATAAGTTTCCCCTGCTGCCAGTAGAGGTGCTAATTTAGTAAATGCATCTTTGGCTCATATTTGGGTTGGACAAACAACGTATTGGTTAAAAAAAACAATATAAACTAACCCTGGAAAATTTTATATTTGACTCAACAATGGTTGAAACTATGGAGCCCTTTAGGGGACATGGTGGTGGACAATATTTAGGATGAGAGAGAAAAAAATGTAATAGCATTTGCGTTCTCCCAAGAAGCTTTTTGCGTTCTCTCGTAAAACGTTTGCATTCATTGAGAAACCTTTTGCATCCCCCTTAGAAACTTTTTGCGTTCCCCCAAGAAACTTTTTGCGTTCGCTTGCAAAAAGAGCCAACGTTTTCGTGAGAAACCACAGCGCCACTGCAACGCAAAAGTTTTGCGAGAAAATGCACATTTTTTCGGGGGAACGCAAAAGTTTTGCGAGAGAATGCAAAAAGCTTCTCGGGAAAATGCAAAAGCTATAAAAAAAATGTCCCTCTCATCCCAAATATTGTCCACCACCATGTCCCCTAAAGGGCTCCACATGAAACCACTCAGGATAAAGTCAATATATATATATATATATATATACAAAAATATATCTTTGTGAATTCTTGTCAAAACAGATATTTGTAAAACTGTAAGTCTGTGTAGATGTATATATATATTGAGGTGGCGTGCGTGTTCATGCTTCAGATCTGTTAGCGCGAGGAAGTAAACTATTTTAACATCAAGAAAGTCCTGAACTTTATTTTCTAATTCCTGCATGTTTTAAATCCGAAACCAAAATTTCAGACACACATGTGGGTAGAGACGCATCTTTGTATTAGATTAAGCATTTAGGATGATACACCTTTGAGAAAACATATACAAATAAAGATCATTTTAGATGTTTAATGACTATTTAGAGCATTGGGATCGCCAGCAAAGGCTTAATGTACGTATTTTTATGAAAACGTTCATTTAAACCAAAATCGACATTTCTATACTTTTTTTTGCCCCTAGCTCAGACGATTCCAGCTCAATTATCCAGCACAATTGTAGTTGGTTAAGATAAATTAAGTTAAGCACATGAGTAAGTTTAATCCCATCCGATGCCTACTGTATATTGGTTAAATATAACAATTTTATTCTTACATGCAGTGTGCTGTCAAATATTTGCATCTGTGTGAAAGGATCTTGAAACTCTTGAGTACTAATATATAATCAAGTTGAGTGAGTTTTATACCTCATGAATTCATATTACAATGATATTACACATACAGGATTCCACTTACAAAAAAGTCATTATAATTCTTTACTTTATGTCTCTCATTAGAAGCGTGAGCAGATTATTATTGGATTTATTTGACACTTTACTAGTGCTGGTTCCTCTAGTGCTTTTAATATGCATTGGTACACATTATAATTTAATTCTTTGCTGCTAGTCTGTTCCAGTCTGGTGTCTTAATTGTAGAAATGTATTTCCCTGGATAAAACATTTTTTTTTACATTTTTCAGACTGATGCAAAATATTGAAGAATGTTTCAGACTGCCACTGATTTGCTTTCATGAATGTACACAGAGCCACGCAGATGTAACTTGGATTTATTTTCCCTCTGGAATTACAATACACTTGTCGCCGATGTGTTTGTCTCGCGGATGTCCTCAGATTCTCAGATGAGATGAGGTCACTAACAGGTGAGAAGTGTGGTTTCATTTTAGCAGGCCCTGCCGTCTTTGTGATGATGTTATGAGGTTTTCTGCTTTCATGTGCTTATGAAGGCTCTGTTATTCTGCGCTTCTTTGATGTGAACTGAAACAATGTTCTTCTTCATCAGAAGATGAGTCACGCTGCTCGGGAATTGTTTCAGGTGCACCTGTATAAAGAGCAACATTAAACCCAATTTTTATTCATTTTCTCACAGTTGCGTCTTTGTTTCACTATCATGATGAAGTAATTGTGTTTCTTTGTGGGTGTGGAAAAGGCTTAGGCTTTGTAGAAAAGCTTCTTAAAGGTTATTCTGCACACTTACTGCGCCATTGAAAATTATCTTATATCAAGTCACCTTGCCAAATTTGACCAAAGAAATTCTTTCGATCCAAAAAATAAGAAAGTTCCATATGGTATTTTAGTTAATATTTAACACATCCTTACATATCAACATTGTTGAGTAGTTTCACAGTAAAAAAGTGCTGTTGACATTTACCTATATGACTTTTATTCCTTGCTTTTTCCTATTTAACTAATATTTCAGGTGTACTTTCAAGCTTGAAAATCAACGCTGTAAAAACATCATTAGAAATAATGGTATTGCAGCTGGGTTGCCGGTAAATTACCGTAGATTTACATTTATGTTATTTACTGGCAATAGTTTGTTCAAAGTTGAATCAATTTTAAATATTATCAAGTCTTTATCTTTACAGAATAAAACTATACAATAACAGCCTCATGCAAAGCATTCTGGGAACCAGAAATCATCATCAAACTTTTTCTGTTTTTTGCTTCAGATTTTGTTTCCCAGAACGTTTTGCTTGATGCTGTTTTTCTAGTTTTATTCTGTAAAGACAAAGACTTGTAAATTTTAAATGTTCATTTAACTTTGAACAAAATGTTGCCAGTAATAACATAAATTTAAATCTACGGTAAGTTACCGGCAACCCAGCTGCAAATTTCTACGGAATTTTTTTACAGTGAATCTTATCCACGCAATTGCATTTTTTAGGGGTAGTGTATTGATAATGTTCCTTTGCATTTGTAGTGTCTGTTTTGTTTATTATTTTTGTGCTTTTATCCTTTTAAAGCCCATGTAAAGTAATTTTAGAGAATTGTTTTAAACACATTATAAATGTTAGAAATGTATTCGCTGAAACATGTTACAAAGACTGATATTTGACGACACTTGACCATTCGTCATATGTTGACGTGAAGGGTATACCTTTCGCGTCATTTTTTGACGAACTGGGGACTTCAATACTATTACGTCCGTTGCATTCTCTTTCCTATTTTATTACCATTTGCGCGTCGGTTTAGGGTTAGATTTACATAATGACATCCCTACCCAAACCTAACTCTAACCCCAATGCCAGGTGACAACTGTTTCTAACCCCAACGCCAGGTGACAACTGTTTAATTTTGCGTACACTGTTTAATTTCGCGTACACTGTTTAATTTTGCGTAATCTAACCCTAAACCGATGCGCAAATGGTAATAAAATAGGAAAGAGAATGCAACGGACGTAATAGTATTGAAGTCCCCAGTTCGTCAAAAAATGACGCGAAAGGTATACCCTTCACGTCAACATATGACGAATGGTCAAGTGTCGTCAAATATTGACGAAATGGGGTGAGACTGTGTTAATTGTGGAGTTAGATCGTTAAAGAGTTTTTCCACATTTCTGAGTTCAGGATTATTTTGGCGGGGCAAAAACGATGGCTTGATGATGCATTGGCCCCACCCCTAACAAAATCACAAGCATCCATTCAGGTTGTAGCGGTATTTGAAATATGAAAGATGCAAAAGGTTTCCTTCTTGCTTTCAGCACTGAAAGCGGAAACACCCCCAGCATTTGTGAGGAGATTTATTAGATTTTTAAGCTTATTTATACTCAGATTTTGATAAATTATAAATAATAATTTACATGCCATTTTTGTTCGACATTCAGAATTTGGCTGGGTGATTAATAACACTTTTTTTTGTGGTGTGACAATCTCAGAACCTATTAATACAACTTTACACAGAAATCTTCCACTTTCATAAAAAATCCTGATAATTTACTCACGCCCATGTCATCCAAGTTGTTTATGTCTTTCTTTGTTCAGTTTCAGTATTTTTCTTAATTTAATAGACTTTATTGCACCTCAACAGTTCACAATTTCAATGCAGTTCAAAATTGCAGTTTCACTGCAGCTTCAACTGGTTCTAAATGATCCCAAACGAGTCATAAGGGTCTTGATCTTCATTTTCAGCAATAAAAAAAAAAAAAAATATGGACCCTTAAACCACAACTTCTTGTCTTGCACCAGCAGTGTGATGTGCCAGCGAGACCTTACATATTACGTAATCACGTCGAAAGGTCACGTGTCACATGTGAAACTCACACTTGCGGGCCATTTTAAACTATAAACTGACATAGAGACATTAATTAGTATCATTCCTCATACAACAACGTCTGAACGCTCCTCTTTCTCCTCACTTACAAATAGTTAACACTGGAGTGGTAGTTTCACATACGTCATGCGTGACCTTTCCAGGTGCGTCACGCAGCTAGTGCAAGATTTTTTTTATATTTGTCTTGACGAAAATGACAATCAATTCCCTTATGCCTTGCTTGGAATTGTTACAAGCTCTTTGAAGCTGACTTGAAACTGGAGTTTTAAACTGCATTGAAACTATTGCCGCTTTTCCATTTGCATAGTACCCCATGGTTTAGGTCGGTCAGCTCACCTCACTTTGGCTTGGTTAGCTTTTCCATCGAGTTTAGTAAGAGTTTGGAGTGTGAGGGATTATAGGCGTGTCGTTATATTTGCGCTGCCTACTGCTGTGACATCATGCAAGTGAGAGCGTCGTTGGAATGCCATACATTCCCATACATTCATTTATTTATCAGTGCGGCACAAAATTCAAATTGACGACCACAAATAGATGTTTGCACAACGCGTTTATCACTACCTCTGTCTCACATGACAGTTTCTGTTCAAACATCTGTGGTGTCAGTCGATGTGCTCCGCTGAGCCTCATAAGTTGCATTTAAGCATATGCGGACGTGCGTGTCGCGAATGTGCCGCCACAAACTACAGGTCTGAAAAAACTGGTATGGTGTTCCTGATTCTCAACCTGTGGATGTATTTCATTGCTTAAAGGGAGTTTGGGAACTTACAGCAAAGCACAGATAACAACAGGTTTACTCGAGACAGTGCAAGCTAGCATGAAGGTAAAGCTAATCTTTTACATTATAGTGAAGACGCTGGTAGTCACATTTTGGTATCAGCTCGGGTCGCTAGGAACCCCAAGCGAGGTGGTACTAAAAAAGGATTGGGTACTACATACTGCACCCAGTGGAAAACGTCACAAAAGTAAGCTAACCCGACCCAAACCGTGGGGTACCATGCAATACAAAAGCGCCATAAATGGAGAAACATCCTGGAATGTTTTCCACAAAAAAAATCTTTATTTACCCTCGACTGAGCAAAGAAAGACATAAACATGTGGTGACGTGTGGTGAGAAAATTATAAGGATTTTTTATGAAAGTGGAGTAATCCTTTAAGCTTTGTGGTTGCTAAATGCATTTATTTTATGGAATATAGCAGCAAAATAGCAGAAACTTTGATTTTTGTGTGTTTCCCAGTAGAAAAGTCCCAAGACTGAAACAACACGAGGGTGATTGATGACAGAAATTTCTTTTGGGGGAATTACACCTTTAAAAATCATCATAACAGGGTCAAGTTTTGTCAGGTTGTAATAGAAAGGTTACATGTATGAACTCTTCTCTTGAGATTAACTTCATTAACCTTGCTCTCGAGCTGTAGTAGGTCAGATCCGTAACAACCACCACCCTTGAACCTCCGGCGCTGTGGAGAACCACTGCAGATGAATGCATAGTAAATAAATGCATCAAAAAGAAAACTTGAGTTTTTTTCTTTTGATTTTATCCCTTATGGCTCTGTGACTGGTTTCCTATGGCCTGAAGGTATTTGGCTCACCTGAGCCTCCATTACTTATCTGGTGACAGAATGAAAGAACACGCTCTTCTCTATAAACTTCGAGGAGTGAATAAAGATGTGGCGTGCTCTCTGGGTCAAAGTTTGTTACTGTGAGGATACGATTTTGCCATCTGTTGTTTACTTGCACAGGTATCCGGTTTAAAGCGTACTGTTCTCTGTTTGCCCTGCCAGGAAAGCAAAGCTGCGCAGACTCTTTAAAAATTTGTGTGGGCTCTTTATAGTTTTCCCATGAGTGCGGTGACATGTGGTGGGACTCTGGCATGTCGTCACAGTGTGATGTTTGAAAATCCAAAACTTCAAAGTCATGTGGCTCCAGTATCTCACCAGTAGCACAGCTGGCTGATAAATAAACAAACTGTCCTCTTTACTGGCGACCAGTTGTGAAAAAAGCTTTGACCATGCTGAGATGTTTCGCTGATCTGCTTATTAAGATGGTCAGCATTGTGGTGTTGTGCTGATTTTAAGTTTAGTTCACAATACACCATTACACATTTCAACAATTTTTGCAGTGTGAAATAATGTAAGGTATGTAACAGATTTTTTAAATGAAAACTGGGGACATTTCCTAGTTCAATGGTCAAAATATCATTAAAACATCATTAGTTGTTATCTATGAATTAAAAAAACATTTTCTGCAAAAATAACTTTCTTACTTACTATTTTTGTCTTGTTTTCAGTACAAATATCTCAAAATTTTTGAATCAAGATGCGTTTTAAGCATCCCTTAAGAAAAACATCTAACTTTAAGACAAAAAATATTAAACTCGAGTGAATTTGTGCTTAAAACAAGCACAAATTTGTACTTTGTTTTAAGCACGAATTTGATATTTTTGGTCTAAAAACTAGACTTTTTTTCTTAGGTCATTTTGCTCATCAAGGAAATGTATCCTGTTTTTTTATATTTGTACTGAAAAACAAGAAAAAAAATACTAAGTAAGAAAGTAATATTTTTAGTATTTCTACACTGCAAAAAATTATTTTCAAGATTTTTTTTTGTATTTTAGTCTTTTTTTCAGTAAAAATATCTAAAAATTCTTAAGTTAAGATGCTTTTTTCTTGATGAGCAAAACGACCCAAAAAAATAAGTTTAGTTTTTAGACCAAAAACATCAAATTTAAGTGATTTTGTGCATAAAACAAGCAAAAAAAATCTTGAACATTTTTCTTAAACACTTAATTCAAGAAAAATTAACTTACCCCATTGGCAGATTTTTTTGCTTGTTTTATGCAAAAAATCACTTAAATTTGATATTTTTGGTCTAAAAACTAGACTTATTTTCTTGGGTCGTTTTGCTCATCAAGAAAAAGCATATTAGTTTAAGAATTTTTAGATATTTTTTACTGAAAACAAGACAAAAATACTAAGAAAATGTTTTCCTGAAAATAATTTTTTGCAGTGTAGGCATATACATATACTGTACACACACAAAGATGCATGCACACAGACACACACATGTAGACATGCATACACACAACTAAAAAAATATACACACAGACACACAAACACACGCTTACATGCACACCCGTAGACATTTAAACACACAACTAAAAATACAGACATGCATTAAAACTGTATATGCACAAAAAGATGCACGCACACAGGCATATACACACTTACATGCATACACATACAACACACACGCGCGCACACAAGCACACACACACAAAGCTCTTGCCAAACCTCTGTAATCTCTTTGTTCAGCAGTGGTGCAGACAGAATTCCTGCAGTCTATTCAGCTTCAATTCAGTTTTCAATTTCAAGGTGATATTACTGGCACAGAAGCAGCATAAGCTGCCAAAACAATTAACAATTTTTTTTTTGTTTCTCTGCAAAGCAGTGTCTTTCTCTTTTCTTTCTAGAAACCTAAAAATCCATCTTAAGTTTCTGTGTGAAAGGGAAAAATCTCATTGTCAGATCAGATTACAGTAGAAATGTTTCTGTTTTAATGTTTTCCTATGTTAAATTAGCACCATTGCAACAAAAGCTTAAAATAAGTCACAGAGTTTTGATAAATATCAAAGTCAAAAGCTGCAAACCTGTTTTTTCTCAAATGGCGTAATGCAAAAAAGAGTTTCTACTTTAAGATAAAGTAATACTAAACAAGAATGAGCTGAGATGTTAAGAAGGACTGATACACCTGCCTGATTTATATTTTTTTCACTTACATACCCGCTGGTTTAAAAATCTAAACTCCAAATATGAGAAAATATTGGCATTGGAGAGTAAAGTCAGTAAAGTCATATGCTCACTAGTAACTTTATTATAATCTGCAACATAAGCTGCGATTTCTTTTTCTGCCAGTGGGGGCTCGACACAATGCTTAGGTTGCTTAGCAACAGCAGACGCTACGGGAGCGCCCAAGCCCTTTTGGAAGGAAGGAGGAAAGTGGTGTGATTGCGTTTTCTGTGTGGTTTAAGACCCAAAATGTGAAGGGCTTCTTATTCATCAAAGCATTGTAGGTAAATTGCAAGATCAACCAATCAGAGAGGCTCCTTAATTAAAATTAATTGAGCATATCTGCCATTGATCTGTGAGTGCTTGGACATTTTGGTAGGTCCCGAGCCCCAGACCACCCACAGGATCTGTGCCTGATCTACAACATTATATAGTTGAATATTCTGGACTAAGAACTGTTGGGATTAAAGCAATGAATCAGGGCCTAAACATTTTTGGCAATTTCTTCTACTTTAGGTCTCAAAAGGGAATTTTATGTCCCATAAATGTCATAATAGTGTACAGCAAGAAAATTTGGTATTAGCAATCCAATACTGTCACTTTTGGATGTGTTTTTGTTGAATCATTAAGGGTAACAATGATATTGGTTAGACCCTCAGGTGTCTTGACCGGGTCTGAATGATGTCGTCATAGTTACGTTGGAATTTTGATATGACACAATGACTCTTTTTTAATGTGTTGTCCAATTAGTTTTTTAATTGGATGACCAATATTTGTTGAAATTCTTGTGTTATAGTCTTTAGTGAATGAACGTGAATGAGAACAAATCTTAGATTTTTTTTGCTCAAAGTTTGCGCAAATGTTTTCCTAGCAGTGAGTCCTTGCAGGGTCAATGCTGGTGACCAAGGTAAATTTCATACCAGTAAATGGCCCAATAAACTCAACACTCTGACAGTCTCATGGCTAAACTGAAGCTTATCGATGTGAGAGAGAGCAAACGTGACTTAGGAACATCTGCAAATAAACAATGTGTGAGAGGGTCTCTGAAAGATACTTTCAGCCTCAGTTTTAGATGCCATACACAGTAAAAAATATTGATGTCTTAAGGAATAAAGGAGTGAGATTTCTGCAGTCCCCCCTGAGCTCTGCCCTACTGCATGTGCCTTCAAACCTAAAAGCAATCCAATACAAACACTTGTGTAAACATGAAAGTTGATACTAGAGTTTTCTGTTTGTTCATATATATTTCACATTACATCCGGTATGTTGGTCATGTGAGTGTCTGGGTCTTGAGCAAAGAAAGCTTTGGGAGGGGGGTTAACTGTATTTCATGCATTTTGACTTAACACAGTATAAGAGTTAGATTCCTTTTGCTAAACATATAAGTGTCAAAAAAGTAGTTGGACGTAGTTCTTGGTAATTATAAAAAACAGAGATAATTATACTTAATCTGAGATGACATACCCGTCACCATACTGTATTAAGATATTGGTCTGTTTTTACTTCTGCTAAAGATAGCTGCCGACTACTTTTTCAGAAAGAAACAAATTGCGGATATTGAATGCCAATTAACAGCATTTAAATGAAACACTTTGATGTGTGCACTTTAAAAGCAACCTTGAAGAAACTGACGTGACAAACAAATGAAGAAAATATTTAAAGGTTATTGATGCATTATAATAACAGACGATGTAAGTAGTGATTTATTCATATTTATTACAGGCACCTGGAGAAACACGAGTCTTGTTCGGAGGAAAGTTCTGTGTTAATTTATTTGACCACATGCTGTACATCTGGCTTCAGTTTTTCTCAAAGCGTGACGAGGCGGCTTCACGCTCCTGAATTTATGGCACGGCTGCAAACTGCTTGTAGTCAAGGCCGGTGTACAGTTGTAATATCTCCTGCTTTACCATTTGCTTCTTCCAGACAGGTTTATGGTTTGGAGAAAACCAACGGGTGCTTTCAGCCCACTTTAATATCTTATGGTTATTCTTTGTTTTGTTTTTTTCAGTAGCTGAATCCAGTTGATCTCTCAGAGGAGTTTGGTGGAGTGCTGATGTTCCTTATTGAGAAGGTGAACTTCAATGCATTCAGTTTTTAGTCTAAAGTAAATTCAGTTTCATGTGATGTTTGAACAAAGGTGCAGTGAACAAGATTTACTTTAGGATTTACTATCAGCACGACAACCAAAATTTTCAGATTGATATTAACTCTTTCTACAAAAATGTTAATCTCCGTGTGTGCTTTGATCGTCGCTCTAAATCTGATCTCTAACTAGTTCTGCTTTTTGCTCAAAATCATTATGGTATTTTTGAAGAAACCTAGCCATATTTATATAAGAGTTTATATGTAAACAAAGCTTTGAGCTGAAGAAGACCCTTTGTTGGTTGAAACATGTTGGCTAATTTATTTTAATATGACTTAAGCCATACCTAATAAAGGCTTTTTATTTATTCCTTCTCCTCTTTTATGAATGATCGACACCTTTTTGTTTGTGTCAAATATTTGTGCATTCAATTACAAATACAACATCATCTTCATCTGTGCAATATATTGAAAAACAACCTATTCCATATTTTGCATTGTGTTGCATGCAGTTGTAAATTGTGTTTTGCATTTTTTGAGAAGTCTGACAATGTTTAACTTTTAATACTGCAATACTCCAAATAACACGTGTAAACTGAACTGTGCTAAAAATTCATTCTTGTAGAAATCATTTCTATCACAGCATTGAAGAACATGCTGTGCAATTGTGTCTGTGTTAAACGAAGGCTTACAGTTGAACAACTTTTGATCTTTCGTGTTTTGAAAAGCCAAGACTGAAACTAATCCAGTGGTTGTCAAAACTGAGCAAATTCACGCACTAACAGTCAATGACACACATGCGCAGCCTGTCAACCAATCCAGAGTGTAATTTTCAAAAGAGCGACGATGATTGTTCTGTTTGTTTGATAAACCCTCCTCACCATTCATGCAAATGGAAAGTCATTTCTCTCAATCCAACAATAATCGCAAATGAAGCAATTAAAAGCTGAATTTTAGTATGTCATTTACATGAATATGTGTGGAGTTGATTCATTACGATCAATCAGTGGTGCAGAGATTAATGTCAAAGACGCAACACAGAGAACTGACAGATCTTCACCACTTAACATTTCTTACTTTTCATTTAAAGATAATATTTTGAAAAGCCAGTAGGCACTTGGAAGTCGTGAGTCTGATCTGTTTACATGTTATCAGCATGTTGGTTTCTTTTGGAGTATTCAAATAAATTTGTTTGTAATTGCTTTGATATACAGTACAGGCCAAAAGTTTGGACAAACTTGACTAAATTGTTAACTACACTGTAAAAAAAAACTTTGCTGCCTTAAAATTTTTTGTTGAATCAACTCAGATTTACAAGTCATGTCAACAGAAATTAGTTGTAACAACTTATAAAATATAGTTGAGAAAAGTCAACTTCAATTTATCAGTTATAACAACTCACCTGTAGTTATAACAACTCATCTCTAGTCAAGATAAATAATAGTAACTTGAAATGACTTGTAAATCCGAGTTGATTCAACAAAAAATTTTAAGGCAGCAAAGTATTTTTTACAGTGTATGATTATAAAAATCTTTTAATCTGAAGGTGTATGGTTAAATGCATGAAATTACGTTTGTAGAAAAAACGATACCTGTGCCAAACAGATTAATTTCTGTTATTAGAAAACTAAAATTTTATTTTTAAATATTATTTCTTAAATAGATGACTTGCACTGAATATTAAAGAAAAATCTGTCAGTAAGAGCCCAGATTAAATGTGAAGTCCTTCAATATTCTTTAAAATTCAGTCTAAAGTAAAACTTCGAGAAGCTTCTTGATAAAATGACACGATTATTGTTTTCAATTTCTAGGCAAAGGGTGACTGCACTTCAGATGATAAAATATAACAGAATTTTGATTTATTTTGGGTGTTTTCAGTCACCAACATAATTCCCACAGTTGCATTTGTGTTATGCCATAGTTTGGACGAGTTTATTATTATTCTGTTATGTGGATAAAAATATAAATAAAGAACAATTGAGTGATACATTTTTGGCCTGTACTGTATATTAACTGTACTACCGTGTAAATCATGAAGAATATCATAAATATACAGTACTGTGCTTGTGCCCATGTTTATTTTTCAGTCTCTTTATTAGGATACAAAGATAAAAAAAAAAAAAACTCAAAAATTTTAGAACAAACATGTTTTAAGTCAGTACAGTATTTAGAGTTGCTTATAGCCGATCCTTCCTATATGCAAGGTACGCAAGCTGCGTAGGGCCCTGAACTACTGGGGGACCCTTGCTCTTAAAGTTGCCAGACCGACTCATTTGCAGTGCCGCATGCAGTTGACACGCCTAATGGCATGCGTCTCATATATGGTTATGGTTTTCTAACAAAGCTATCTGTCCTGGGGCAGAAAAGACAAAAAGCACAATAAAGGTGAAGTAAATAGATAAGAACATATTCATATTTTAAATTCCTATTTAATCTTTGACTTGGATTTATTGACACTTAACACATCTTGAACTTTTTTGAAGAGACCAAAGTCCTGATGTCATTAGATTAGAATAAAAAAATTGTTTTATTTTCATTTAGGTTTAAAGATCGGGTAGGTTACCGGTATTGTACTCTACTAAAGTACTTATAAACGTATAATTTTTTATTCTTATAAAGTTTTTAATATTGAAACGAAGTAAATGATACTTCATTTATTCTGGGCATCACGTCAGATTACTGAACACTGACAATTGTGGATTCAGTGTCAAATCTTTTTTTAAATGAAACCCTTTATTAAAACTGGTATTAAATGTTGAAGTTTTAAATATTCAGGACAGCAGTGTCCTCTCACAAACCTGATTTATCCCCTCTTGTTACCTTGAATCACATCACTATCTTGCCATGTAGATGTTTTTCAATTTGAATTTGATATATTTATCTCTTTTTCCCTCAAATGCACATAGCTGAAATTATTTTATAATAAAGGTGTGCTTAAATGTACTTGACGTAAATGTACCCATTCATGCATGTAGATCTGTTTGTCGCTTTTAAAATGGATGTATTTTTATAAATAGTTTCAAACATCCCTTTTCATAAGCTGATTCATCATTATCCTTTAAAAATAAAACAAATATTGAAGTTATATAAACTACAGTCAATGTCCTCAGTACATAATGTAAATTATGTAAATGTACTTAGATTTTCTTTTAAGAAACTTTCGAAAATACAGTAAATACCACAGGTTGCATTACAGTAGATTGTAAAACACTTTTGATAAAGACTGTAATTGAATGAAAGAAAAGTGCAAGTATGAAGTGAAGGCAAATGTTTTCTTCCCTGTGCTCTTGAAAACAACTGGCCAGCAGAATAATGGATAAGTTGATTAAGAACGGCCTCCAGGTTTAAACAGATTTATGCCTTTGAGCGGTATGTCAATAACCTCCAGCATCTGTTGCGTTTGTTTATTCATTTGGCCCATGAAATTAAATGAATGCATAGTACCTGCCTTCTTCTTTCTTATTTAGTGAACCAAAAGTCAACCCAAGAAGTTAGAAAGCTTCTTTCTTTTTCAAACTCTCTGTCTTTTTTCTGTCTGTATCTGTCTGTCTGCTTAAAGGAATAAATGTTCATTATGTAGATGGATGTCGATCTACATGTACATTAACATTTATTCCTTTAGCGGATGATTTTATCTGACTTACAATTGAGAGAACATTGTGTCAATGAGCTAACTTTTACAAAGCCAGACCATACAACTAATGACCATCCATTTCTATGTCTGTCTGTCTGTCTGTCTGTCTGTAAAAACATTTTTGTCACTTGGTCATGCCTTCAGCCCATCTTGTCGCCAATTGTTCAAAATACAAGACTACCATATTACATAAGTGTGATGGCTTTATTCCTACACTTCAAAAAAAAAAAAAAAAAAGTTTTCAAGAAAAAAAATCTTAGTATTTTTGTCTTGTTTTCATAAAAAATATCTAAAAATTCTTAAGGGAATAGTCTACTCTTTTGCCATATTAAACTATGTTATTACCTCAACCTAGACGAATTAATACATACCTATCTTTTTTCAATGCGTGCACTGTACAGCGTGTTATGAATGTGTTAGCATTTAGCCTAGCCCCATTCATTCCTATGGTACCAAAAAAAGTTTTATTTTGTGGCACCATACTTACTGGTATAACTCCTCATGTAACGGTCTTTAAATAGGGAAAACACGGAAGTGTTTGGTGGCTTCCCTGTTTGGTCCCATAGGAATGAATGGGGCTTGGCTAAATGCTAACACATTCATAACACGCTGTACAAAGCACGCATTGAAAAAAGATAGGTATTTATTAATTCGTCTAGGTTGAGGTAATAACATAGTTTAATATGGCAAAAGGGTAGACTATTCCTTTAAATGAAGAAGCTTTTTCTTGATGAGCAAAACGACACAAGAAAATAAGTCTAGTTTTCAGACCAAAAATATTAAATTTAAGTGATTTTGTGCATAAAACAAGCAAAAAAATCTACCAATGGGGAAAGCAAAAAATCTTGAACATTTTTCTTAAACACTAAATTCAAGAAAAATTCAAGAAAAATTTGCTTACCCTATTGGCAGATTTTTTTGCTTGTTTTATATTTTATGACTGTTTTCATATCTTATGATAACTTGATTGATGATAACTTAATGACACTTTCTCATGTGTCTCGCAGTAAATTCTTCTTCGCTAAATCAGTGGCACGCAACTAAGAAATCAGTGTAGCTCGCGGCCCCCTCTGCTGGTAAAACATATTATTACATGATCGCTCCGGTCTGGTACTACAAAGGCTACATGCTGATGTATTTTCTGGTTTATTTCTGGGGACAGCTCCAGTCGGGGACAGAACACCAAAAAATTGGACTGTCCCTGGAAAACGGGGACGTCTGGTCACCTTATTATAAGCGATATTGTCTCTCTCTGTCGCTTGTCTCTTTCAAAAGAGGCGTTTCTATATGTTGTTGTCATAAACAAATGAGTAATGTCCACTCCAGTAACTGACAAGAGACAGACGACGACAACTCCCCTGCTTCGTTCTCATTGGTAGTCGCTCCCAAATGTCGCTCATAATTTGCATAAAGTTAAACATTTCCCAACTTTGTCGCGCGACTGGACACACCCCATCCAGCCGTCAACGGTCACTGTCGCTTGTGTTGTGAAATCAATGAAAATCATTGAAAAACTAGCTACTGCTAGTCGCTTATAATGTGAATCTACCTTTAGTTGGCATCTAACTAAGAACATGCATTCCTATAAATCAAGGGCGTAGGTTTGATTCTGGCATTGGTGGGGACATAAATAAAATGGTCGCATTGCAAAAACTGTTTATCACCGTTTACTTGACATAAACAACAGACAACTCAGTATGCACTTTACTCAGTGACATCTGACTCGCCACCCCCGGTGCCATCCCAAATTTATTGTACTATAATAAACAATTTGTTATGTCCTAGAGCCTAATAAACAGTAACTGTTTAAGTCTTTGTCAAAAAAAAGAAAATCACATTGTAACATATATGAATCCATATTAACTTTATAACATTGAAGAATATGCAATTAATATTTAATTCTTAATTTAATTTTGCCAAAAAATCCCAGTGTTGAAGTAGGTATATATATATCATGCTGTTTCCTGAACACAGTTTATTAACGTTTTTGTAGTTCACATTAAATCTTCTTTTCATTAACAGACAGTTAATCAGTGTGAAAAAAAATATTTTAAGTTTAAAATGCAACATTATGTCTACATCTGTGCAAGTAATGACCACAGTGCAGTAATGTAAAGTATTCAGCAATCATGACATGAATCCATGTTTTTACCATGTTGGGGTTATTTTCTTTCATGGATTAGGGACCCTCTAAATAACCTTGCCACCCCATTTATAAAAGGTTGACACAAGTTTGCAACTCCTCAGGGTTAACATGGGATTGTCGTGTATTGGTGAAAACACTGTCCTTGAATCATTATGTGGCACAACTTTTTTGTGCATGAAACAGTTACAGTGGGTATAATAATACTTTCTTCCTCACTTACCTGTAGCCCGAATAATCACGCGCGTCTTGTTGAGTGAACTTTGGCGCGTTGTACAAAGTGAAACCATCCTATCACACGTAGCGAGTAAAGACAAGCCCATCATAAAGTGATGTGCGTTAGAGAGGCGGGACTCAAGAATGCTAATCCAATCATATTAGCAATGTGCGTTAGAGAGGCGGGACTAAAGAAATGCAAAGCCAATCATATTAGCGATGTGACTTACGGAGGCGGGCATTGCAGAGAACGAAAGCTGTTAACCGTTTGTGTACCACATAGAGCGTTATTTTTACAGAACGGGATTGCAAATGATTTCTAATCTAATTTAAATGATTTCTGACAAAAATATAATAAGTAAAAAATAGAAAACGCTTAGGTTACTCACGTAACCCCGGTTCCCTGAAATAACGGGAACGAAGCATTGCGTCAGTTAGCTGACGCTATGGGGGGAAACTCCTGTTTACTCCGTGACTGAAGCCTATTGGTTAACGTCTGTACAAAGTACAGACCAATGACGTTTGAACCCGCGCGCGGGAGGAACGCGTCCTTATATAAGCGCGGTTCAATCGTCAGGAGCTCATATTATTCGACTGAAGCGCGCAGCCGAATAACACTCGCTGCGTAGACGTTTGTAGCACGGCAAGAGACGCAATGCTTCGTTCCCGTTATTTCAGGGAACCGGGGTTACGTGAGTAACCTAAGCGTTCCCTTTCAATACGGTTCACTTCGCATTGCGTCAGTTAGCTGACGCTATGGGGGAACGTAATCCCATCACGCCGTGCATACACAACGTACTGAAGTGCCTTACCGGAGAGACACTGCGTGTGGCCCTATACCCGGCATATTCACAGCTTTAAAAGCAAATGTGTAAGCACCATATAAATTGTTGACGCGCACACGGTGGGGTTTTAAACGCACCGGGGGCACATAACATAGCACAAGACGGCGAGGTACCGAGCGCGCCGCGGCTGTGCGAGATAAGTAAATTCAGAGTCACGTTGGTGAGCTCGCTGAGCGCACCGTGGTGTACACATAAAACGCATGAGCGTGCATGATTGAGCCGAGAGAACCTGCGCTCGTAGGGCAGGGACGTCTAAGCTGTACAATCTGACAACGTAGACGGCGAAGACCAGCCGGCCGCGTAGCAGATATCAAATATAGATATAGATACCCCTGTAGACCAAGTTCATGAAGAAGCCAAACTCGCACAGAGTGGGCTCTATATAGGACATAGCTCATAGAGGGGCGTGAGCCAGTGCGATGGTTTCAACGATCCATCTAAATAACCACTGTTAGCAACAGACATACGTAGTGAGTGATCTGCGAAGCTCACGAACGGCCGATCTGACTATAATATGCGGCAGAACGGTTCGTAGCGTGGGATTATACAGATACCACAATAGTGTGAACCCAGGTGCACCCTCGAGCGCATCGGGATGCATGTAGGTAGTATTATAGTGCACAGATCGGTGAGCTTTCCAAGCGCGCCATAAATGTGTATTGACTATAAATTGCACGGGCACAGGTGAACACTTGAATACATCGTGAATGCATATCAGAGTGTTATAATGCACAGGCCGGCAAGATTCTCGAGCGCGCCGTCATGTGTTCTGATAATAAATTGTGCGCACACGGGTGAACTCTTCAGTGCACCGTGAATGCGTATAGATAAATCAGTGCACAGAACGCGCCGTGAATGTGTACAGATATGATTGATGAACGTAACGGTGGGCACCCAACGCACCGTGAACGTACACAGATGAACAACAATGTATGTGTCACAAAGCATAACACAGCTGTGTATACAGGTGAGCTTTCCCAAGCGCATCTTATTGTATACCAAAATGTTATAGCGTGTACATGTGAGCTTCTCTAAGCGCACGGTGGACGCATATAATTAAAAACCATATCGTGCATACAGGTGAGCTAATGGGCGCACCTTTAATGCAACAAACCTCAGTAGTGCGCGAAGCAGGGATGTCGAAGCTGTAAACTGACAACGTGGACGGCGGGGACCAGCCGGCCGTGTCACAATTGTCAAATGAGAAACCTCTACCATGCCCATGCTCTAAGACAAGTGAGCATAATTGTCACGGGAGGTGATAACGTCAACGATCCATAAATAGCCTGTATCAGTGTTCGAATTGAAGGGGGTCTGGGGGGGTCCCGGACCTCCTATAAGCCTTAAGGGACCCCCAATAAAGCACAAAAATATAAATTAGGGGGGTCCCCTGGTTTTTATTAAAATTAAAATACTACATGAATTTAAAATTCTCATGTTGCGTGTCACAAAGCGAAACTGTCTTTATTTGTCCCAATTTCGCAATAAACTAATTGAAATGACTTCTGTCTGAAATAAATAAACTCGCAAGTGCGCCTCATGCTGTTTTCTGGAGGAATTGACAGACAAACAGTGGCAAATCTATCCTCTCAGTCTGACGGCTGGTCCACCCAGTCACACAAAATATTTTATTGGGGAAGCAGAAGAAATCACGCTTAAATGATAATAAATGATAGTCTCTTTAATACTTAACACCAGGGCACATAAATTCCCCTTTGAGCGTGTTTGTGACCAACCCTCATTGACGACAAGCACACATACGTGCGTTTGTGAGCGGCATTGACATGTACATAAACCTTGTGCGTGTTTGCTGTGATTGTTTTTAATGATAGAGAACACGAACCATTTGATATTTCAGATGAAATAAAACTTATCACTAAGTTAAGCAGATCTTACTTGTAATTGTCATCTATGTGACGCGACAGTCGGCACTCAGCAGCACATCATCATTTCAAATCCGTTTACAAGATGAATTCTCTTGTTATTTTAAAATAAAAGTTTACATTGCGTTGTAAAAATGATGAAATTATCTTCATACGTGCTTAATTCATAATGAGAACGTCTTAATACAAGCTTTTTTATGCTGCTATATTATATAACAAAATAAACAATACATTTCATTTTATATACAAACTATAATTCTATCTTGACAAGCACATTATCTGCTTCATATTGGTCCGGTTTAATTCAGAGGACTCATTGCTTTGGTGTATTCATTTTCATTTTAAGCCTTTAAAAAGTAATTATTTTAGATGCAATTTTGTAATATTTATAGCTTAAATTATCTAATATAATTTTCAAAACATATAAAATCATTTTGCAGAATTCCGCAGATTTTTCCAAAACATTTCCAGAGAAAAAGCAAAAAAAGTCCGCATATTTCGTCTGGCCCTGTTTATCGCTCAAATACGCATCATTCAGAAATAAATAACTATATTTATAGAAAGTATCTTTTGCATGTGTTTTTTTAAACCTTGCAAATGTTAACATGCAAGCGATTTTAAACAATTTGAGCGGAAGATGTTAAAGTGGGCTGTTTTATGTGCGCAAAGACAAGGACTCGTCGCGCACACATAATTAAATGGACGCAACACTCATAAGCGGACGCACGGAGACGCGCGATTCCTAAAGCATGCAAACACAAAATTATTTGAAAATACCACAGTCTTCTTGGCACCTATTCTCATAAAAACATTCAGTTATGTTTTAAAGTAAGTGCAATCAGTTCAGAAAGAAATCAGATGTTTGTGTTGGTCTGAAAGTAGCAGTTCTTATCTGCTTGTGTTTCTGTCATTTATATTAATTAAACAACAGAAAACAAAGGAAAATCACTTCTGTATCTAAAAACAGATTAATTATTCGATGAAGAAGACAGTGTTATTATTCATTTGATTCTATTTATGTACCTAAATATATCTTACTTTATTTGTAACTTTGTTCT
The DNA here is from genome assembly GCF_030506205.2 of Paramisgurnus dabryanus. Classification (NCBI taxonomy): domain Eukaryota; kingdom Metazoa; phylum Chordata; class Actinopteri; order Cypriniformes; family Cobitidae; genus Paramisgurnus; species Paramisgurnus dabryanus. The sequence goes on along the minus strand of NC_133345.1, from coordinate 30,876,646 downwards.
TTTCTATTTTTTATGCTCATAATTTCTTAATTTGTTCTTATGTTATTTTCCCACCCCCAGTTTTGCTGATCTGAAAAGTATTCGATCTATGACTCAAAAAACGCAATGTAATCCATTTAACCACTACTATACTGTATAATAAAATTATGTAATTTAAAAATGAGGTCCACCCTATTTCACCCCTATTCTGTGTAAAATTTCTGCCCTTGCCAGTGTTTCACACTAATTTGAGGGGTAAAAATGTTTTAGAGTTTGAGTTAAGGGTAATTTGGGGTTTCTTTGATTAAAACCAGGATCAGATGATTACTGATCAAGGACGATCACATCTTACTTTGTGAAATCACAGCGACCCTATGATAAGGGGGTGGGGCTTGGTCAGGGGGTGGGGCTTAGCTAGGGGACCCCCATAAGCTTTGACATAATTCGAACACTGGCCTGTATTGACAGGTGCTCTAGTGAGTGATCTGTGACGCAGATGAACAGCTGATCGTCTGATGTACGTCAGACGTATCTGTCATCCAGGACCTTGGACAGTTCCAGAGCGCTGTGCCTCGGGCACCGTCCACATCTGAGAAATGACAGGCTTATGAATAAAGTGAATGGCCAGCCGTAAAAGCATGGTTCGCTGTTACCGCCGCCGTCCGCATCTGAGAGATGACAGGCTTGTGAATTAAATGAATGGTCGGTCGTAAAAGCGTGGTTCGCTGTTATCACGGCCACATAGATATAGGTAGGGGAGAGAGCCGCCGTGCCTCTGTAGTGAGGAGAAAAGTGTTCCACCCACGATTCGCGGGGGGTATTGACTTTCAAATGTCACTAGACAGAATGGATCAGACTTTGCATAAGGACGCCTCGTGAAAGGGGTCCTAGCAGCTTGTGTCAATGTGTCATAAGGCACGTAATGTAGGTCGTGTCCCACGGATGCCATCTCCGCACGCCCATCGTAATGGGTTAATATTGGTAGTTTAAGCATGAGATGCGTATCACTCTGATTGAACATAGCTTATAAAGCGATGCAATGAGTTTATAAAGGAGATGACTCGTCAGCTTGTTCAGGGGGCGAGATCTCAGTCTGGTTCGGTAAATAATGAAACCACCGTAGATTGCCCGACCGCATTATCACAATAACACGGTCGAGAGTGCTGCAGTGCTAAATCATCCTCTTAATGTACCGTATTCACAGTACAAGGTGATTTATATGAGACAAACGGCGTTCCACGCGCCGAAGGCTGATTGCCGTCGTAAAGCGTGTTCAACCCACAGCAAATGCTGGGCTAGCTCGTAATGACAGCACTTCATGCAGCAGTGTGTAACTTAAGCAAGCTTCCCGGCCGTCAGCTCGGGGCGGGACCTTTGCTTAGTCAAACTGAAGTGGACTTATGAACAGAATGCCACGATATTCAGCTTTCTGAGGCTCGTTAGAGGGGTACGTGCGCCCGTCTTAAACGAGATGCCGCGCGCGTCTGACTGTGCGCGCGCTTTAAGCTTTGAAACTTATTGTGGCGGGTAGCAAGCTCACTTGAGGTTGATATTACCCTTAATATCTCCGAGTATTGGAGCGGAGGTGTGAGCGTCTTCGGATCCGCTAATATAAATCAGCTATATGGCCGAAAAACGTCATAAACCGCTTGGCTGTAAGCCTTTGAGTGGCCGTCCGGAGAGGGCGCGATTCAAACGCTTGGAGCCATGCAAAAGTCTGAGGCTGTCCTTTCTCTAGGAAGAGAGAATAACAGTCGTAAGACCGTGCTCGTTTGCGCCATCAGCATCGTAGCGGAGAACCGAGGTGGGCTGCGAGCGAATTTGGCAGAAAGGTGTTAGAGACACCGTACAGTCGTGGGGTGTCAATACACAGTATATGGCCAAACCGGGGTTTTTTCGGCTAGCGTCGATAGAATTATGGACAGCGGGCCGTGTGTGCGTATTACTGATTGCTTGTCAGTAAGGCGATAAAGTGTTTAGAGACACCGTACAACCGTGGGTGTCAACCCAGCAAACAGGGGACGTCCCCCGGACGTCGCGAACGTCCTCTTAGGTCCGCATAAGGTCCTCAATTGGTCCGCATTGTAACGTTCGCTGGCGGACCTTCCGGGAACGTCCGCATATGGTCCGCTAAATAACGTTCGCTGGCGGACATTCCGGGGACGTCCGCACAAAGTCCGCTAAAAACCGTTTTCTGGCGGACCTTCTGGTGACGTCCGCATATGGTCCGCTAGACAACGTTCGCTGGCGGACCTTCCGGGGACGTGAAACCACTCGAAGCTTTAATATAAACCCATACACATTTAACCATGCAACATCAAAGTAAAAATGCTGTTTTTGCTATGGCTTTACTAATGAAAATCGTAATTTATAGTATCTAATATTAAGAATTTCTTAATTTATAAACTACTTAGTATGCTTTACTGACTATATTACATAGATTCCATTAAAGCTGCTTACAATTGTTCTATAATTTTATTGCATTTAAAGTAAATGAAAGATCTGGCACCTTTGTCTTTTTTAGTAAATGATTTTCTCCACTATTCCTAACACATAACTATGGTCAATAAATCGAAATCACAATGCACATATTCATGTAATAGTTAAAGAATCCACCATTGTGAAGTTACATATCACTCAATTAAATATAAATGAAGTGCAAAGACTTGTTTATTTTTATTAATATGACACATACATTAATATGAGTGTTGTGTGGTTCTTCAAGCGTTGTCTTTCTCATATATGAAGCACTGCATGATAAATAATTGTAAAAATCTATATAAATACATTATATCAAGGAAAAACAAATTTAAATCTACAACTACAGTTCAAATGTAAAACTTTTTGCATAGTTATTATTGCGAAGGATTCAAAATGCAAGCAAAGCAATGCAAACAGAAATGTAGAATGACAGTCGCTCAATCTGTTGCAAGCAATGACTTTCAAACAGCAAGTGCTAAAGAAGCCAAACACGCAGAATTACAAGTCCAACGCTGAAACTGCTGGAAAAGAACAGTGAAAAAGATACAGGTAAGACATTTACACATTTTTAGGTTTAGTATCAAATTGCAATGGTAACACTTTACAATAAGCTTGTATTTGTTAGCATTTGCTACCATGAACTAACAATAAACAATACTTCTACAATATTTATTAATCTTAGTTCATGTTAATTTCAGCATTTGCTAATCCATATTTAAAATCAAAAGTTATATATGTTAAATGTGTATTATATTTTGTTGTGGCATCTAGCGGTGAAATTGCAATCAACCTCAATTTCGAAACGCAATGAGATTCTATGGTAGCTGCCACAGGACAAAAATGTCATCGTCTGAAGCCCATGTTATAGTGCGTGCGTAAGGTCTACAATGTAGGTTATCCCTAGCCTGAGCGTAGCTCTGCGTAGCCTGATTTTTAATAGCGCTTCAGTTCTACGCGGACTTCAAGCGCTGTTACTGGTCCATTATAACCCCTCTCATCAGGTAAAAAACCATTTCCAATTGCGACGGTGAGAACAAAGATAGGCAAAGTTGAGGAGTGATTTTACTCAAAATGCAACGATTCGCTGTTTATTTACTTCCATCAGTGGCGTTCGTTACTCCTCATCCGAGGGCCGCTAATTCAAAATAAGTGTACAGAGTATCATGTGCCTTTTTCAAAATATGTGTTCTGCGTGTTGAGAGATCCTGTGTGCATCACATGTTTTGTCATAATAAGTGCCTGCTGCACACGCGTCAAAACCGTTTATGATAAAAAAGAGACGCTCACGTTCACAAAATACATGCAAGACACTCCCAAAACAGTAAACTCTGATTACACATGAGATTATGTGAGTATCTGGCAATCGTGAGTGTCTCTTTTATCATAAACCCTTTAGACGCATCTGCAGCAGGCACTTATTTTGACATGACACGTGATGCACATAGGATCTCTCAAAGTGCAGAACACATATTTTGAAAAAAGAAACCACACACATGAACGCTTAGGTTACTCATGTAACCCCGGTTCCCTGAAATAACGGGAACGAAGCATTGCGTCAGTTTGCTGACGCTATGGGGGAAACTCCTGTTTACTCCGTGATTGAAGCCTATTGGTTAACGTCTGTAGAAAATACAGACCAATGACGTTTGAGCCCGCGCGGGGGCGTGGCACACGTCCCTATATAAGCCGGTGAAATACGTCAAGAGCTCATTATTATTCGACTGAAGCGCGCAGCCGAATAACACTCGCTGCGTAGACGTTTGTAGCACGGCCAGCGACGCAATGCTTCGTTCCCGTTATTTCAGGGAACCGGGGTTACATGAGTAACCTAAGCGTTCCCTTTCAATACGGTTCACTTCGCATTGCGTCAGTTTGCTGACGCTATGGGGGAACGTAATCCCATCCCGCCGTGCATACACAACGGACTGAGGTGCCCTTACCGGAGAGACACTGCATGTGGCCCTAACCCAGCATATACATAGCTCTAGCGAGCGCAAGTGTAAGCACCATATATGAGACAGTAATACGCATACAGTGAAGTTTCTAAACGCACCATGATGCATATACAATAGAGCACGAGACGGCGGGTTCCCTGAGCGCGCCGCGAGCTGTGCATGATCTATTAATAGGTAGCCATGACGGTGAGCTAGCAACGCACCGTGAAGGCATACAGAAACGCAATCGCGTGAATCATTAAGCCGATAAGACCTGTGCTTGTAAGGCAGGGACATCCAGGCTATAAAATCTGACAAACGTAGACGGCGAGGACCAGCCGGCCGCGTTACAAATGTCAACGATAGAAATCCCCGTAGACCAAGCCCAAGATGAAGCCATACCCCTCGTGGAGTGAGCTTTTAAACCAACTGGACAATGTTCATTCAGGGAGGCGTAAGCCAAAGCAATGGCTTCGACGATCCATTTAGATAGCCTCTGTTTAGTGAGCGGCATACCTAAGGAATGTTGTGCGAAGCTTACGAACAGCTGATCTGACTTGCGGTATGAGGCAGAACGGTCCGTGTATATTCTTAACGCTCTGACGGGGCAGAGCGTGTTCGGGGTTTGTCGCCGTCCGCCGTTGGAAGGGCGAGAAGTGAAACCACCTGAACTCTAAATGGCGTGGTCAAAACTTTAGGAATGTATCCCGCTCTCGGTCTAAGGATCACTTTGCTATCGTTAGGACCGAATTCCAGACACGACGGGTCAATTGAAAACGCGTGTAAATCGCCCACTCGTTTAACCGATGCCAACGCCAGGAGGAGAGCGGTTTTAAACGAGAGAGCGCGCAGGTCAGCCTGCTCGAGGGGCTCGAAAGGGGGACCGCGCAGCGCTTTCAGGACCGTGGACAGATCCCAAGACGGGACCGTGTTAGGTCGCGGTGGGTGTAGTCTGCGAGCGCCTCTGAGGAATTTAATGATTAGATCATGTTTTCCCACGGTGCGACCGGCGATAAGGGCGTGATTCGCCGTTATCGCCGCCACATACACTTTAAGCGTCGAGGGCGCGCGACCGCTGTCCAGCATTTCCTGCAGAAAGGAGAGAATATGCTCCACTTCACAGGTGTTTGGGTTTAAGTCTTTCGTCGTGCACCAATCAGAAAAAATAGACCACTTTTGAGCGTAAAGGCGCCTGGTAGATGGGGCCCTAGCTTCAGTTAGAGTATTTAACACTCGTCCTGAAAGGCGTGAAGGTTGCCGTTCAGAGACCAAACGTGTAGATTCCATAGCTCCGGCTGTGGATGCCATATCGTCCCTCTCGCCTGAGATAGGAGGTCTTTCCTCAGCGGTACTGGCCATGGTGCTGATGTTTTCAGCTGCCATAGGTCGGGGAGCCACGGTTGATTGTGCCAAAACGGAGCGACCAGAATTATCGCGCATTTCGTCTCTCTTATCCTCTGAAGGACCTGTGGTAACAGGGCCACCGGAGGAAAAGCATACAGAAGACACGCCGGCCATGCTTGCGACAGGGCATCGTGATGTCTCGAGAAGAAGATCGGGCAATGCGCGTTCTCGTCTGATGCAAACAGATCGATCTCCGCCCGGCCGAAGACGGTCCATATTCTCTCGACCGTCTGAGGATGCAGTCTCCATTCTCCCGGCGGCGGACCGTTGCGCGAGAGAATGTCTGCACCCGTATTGGCTACACCCGGTACGTGAGTCGCTTTTAACGAACGTACGTTCGCGTGAGCCCATAATAAAAGCCGTTTCGCCAGCCTGGATAGGGAGCGAGATCTCAGCCCTCCTTGGTGGTTTATGAACGAAACCACCGTCATACTGTCCGACCGCACTAGAACGTGTTGATGTTGGAGTTTCGGTCGAAAGTGTCGTAGCGCTAAGATAACCGCCCACATCTCGAGGTGGTTGATATGTAGCTGAGACAACTGGTTGTTCCACGCACCGAAGGCGAGCTCGCCGTCGCAGTGAGCGCCCCAACCCGTCGCAGACGCATCCGTAGTCACCACTTTCCTCCTGCTCACGGAGCCGAGCTCCGTGCCCGAGAGGAAAAGGTGAGGGGATGTCCATATCGAAAGCGCTTTCACGCAGCTGTACGTGATTTTGATTAATAAGCGGCCCGACAACCAAGCACGGGGCGGAACTTTCGCTTTCAACCAAAACTGAAGCGGCCTCATGAACAGCATTCCCAACGGTATTAGTGGGGATGCTGCTGCCATCAGACCCAGCATTTTCTGGAATCGTTTGAGAGGGAGATGTGAACCCGCTTTGAACGATGCCGCCTCGCGTCTGACCGTGAGCGCGCGTTCCTGTGTAAGCCATGCCCGCATCTTTAATGAGTCGAGCGTCGTGCCTAAGAACGTGATTCGCTGCGTGGGGGTGAGCAAACTCTTCTGGAGGTTGATTTTGAACCCCAAATTCTCCAAATGCTGGAGTACAACGGTCTTGTGCGCAGTAATTTCCCTCTCTGACTGTGCCAGAATAAGCCAATCGTCGAGGTAATTCAATATGCGGATGCCGCTCTGTCTGAGAGGGGCGAGAGCCGCATCCGCACATTTGGTAAATGTGCGTGGTGCCAGAGATAATCCGAAGGGCAGAACTTTGTACTGGTATGCTGTCCCGTCGAACGCGAATCTTAGGAACGGCCTGTGACGTGGCGCTATCGGAATGTGAAAGTAAGCGTCTTTCAGATCCACTGATATGAACCAATCGCCCGGTCGAATTAACGCCATGATTCGTCTGGCTGTAAGCATTTTGAACGGCCGTTTGGCAAGAGCGCGATTCAAAACGCGTAGATCCAATATCGGTCTGAGGCCGCCGTCTTTCTTTGGAACGAGAAAATAACGACTGTAAAAGCCTGATTCGCTTTGATCCGCCGGGACCGTCTCTATCGCGTCTTTTAGTAATAAAGAACGCACCTCTTCCCTGAGGATCTGTATACGATCGTCTGGGACAGTGGTGTAGAGAACGCCGCGAAACCGGGGTGGTCTCCGGGCGAATTGAAGTGAATAACCGTGTTGGATTACGTTTAGAATCCAGCCCGGCATACCGGGGGTGGATTGCCAAACGTGAAATTTGACGGCGAGCGTCGATATGCTTATGGACGTTAAGCCGTGTGTGTGTGTTTGTGTGTACAGAGGAGGAAATTTGCTCTTTTTGTGAAAAGGTAAAAATTTGTGTTTCGCTGTTACAGCGAGGGTGTGTCCAGCGCCCGAGGGGACTGAAACACGCAGAACTTTCGAGGGCGGGCCGGCCGAAGCGGGACCAGAGCCTCTTTTCCTCCTCAGACTCTCTTCAGGGAGGCGGTGCCGGCGTCGGGTCCAGCGTAATCCTAGGACGGGGACCGCGGCGTCGAAGGGCCAGATCAGTCGCGCTGCGCAGGTTTTGAAAGGTCGACGGGTCCGGACCTGACTCGTCCATGTCACGGAGGAGTTTTGCCTGGTATACCTGCAGTACCGCCATCGTATGGAGAGCGGATGCAGCGTGTCCGTCGGCGGCGTAGGATTTCGACGCCAGGGTCGATGTCAGGCGACAGGGCTTCGACGGATGGTTCAACTTAGCCCTCCATCCGCCGGCTGAAGACGGGCAGAGATGGGCGGCGACAGTTTCCTCGAGCGGCGGCATCTTAGAGTAGCCGTGTTCGTCGGCGCCGTCCACTACGGAGAGGACGTGGGAGACGGCGCTCTGAGCTCGGGTGGAGTGGGGAGCACGCCAGGATTTGGTGAGCTCCTGGTGAACCTCAGGGAAAAACGGCGCCTGCCGTTGGCGGGATGATTGACGGCGCCCGGGCTGCAGAAACCACTCGTCCAACCGGCTGAGTTGAGGCTCTGACGGCGGCGACCACTTGATATTGAGCTCCGCCGTAGCTTGCGTCAAGATGCGGATGAGCTCAGAGTCGTGAGGACGCGACTCGGTAGGTTCATCGGCGGCGGCTGCGTGGGCGTCGTCATCCGAAGCCGCCCAATCCTCCAACTCCTCAGAGGATGACATCATCTCCAAGTTGTCACCGGACCCAAAGGAAACCATGCCGCTAGCACTCGGCAGGGGGCGTAAGTCCTCACGGGCGAAGGTGACAGGATGACGGCGGGGAGACAGAGCACGCGGGGGATGAGCCGGCGTGGACTCGGTCTCAGGGTGTCTTCCAGCTTCACGGCTCCGCTGCTGTTTAGGCGGGAGAGCACGGGAAGCCTTCCGTTTAAAGATCTCGAGGCGGGAGCGCAGCACCGCGATAGGAAGGAGCTCGCAGTGGGCGCAGCCCGCCTCAGTGAGTACGGCCTCGGCGTGGGCAGGACCCAGACAGATGACGCACTCTTTGTGGAAATCCTCCACGGGCAAAGGGGCTCGGCAGGAGCCGCAATGCCGAAGCGACATTATCTCAACGCGCTTCTGCTCTTTTAGATACTCTTGTAGGCTCACCGGAAAGCGGCAGGGGAACACGCTGGTGTGTTGTAGTCCGCTGCAGTGCTTGGATCGACGGCGAGTAAGGGCTTCTTCTTCGGAGCAGCGAGAAGGTTCGCGCTGAAGGAGAAAAGTAATGAGCTCTTGACGTATTTCACCGGCTTATATAGGGACGTGTGCCACGCCCCCGCGCGGGCTCAAACGTCATTGGTCTGTATTTTCTACAGACGTTAACCAATAGGCTTCAATCACGGAGTAAACAGGAGTTTCCCCCATAGCGTCAGCAAACTGACGCAATGCGAAGTGAACCGTATTGAAAGGGAACTACATACATGTTGTGACGAACTTCAAATCGAGTGCCCTCAAAAAAAGAAGTCACCGGCCGCCACTGCTGTTGGTCTTCTCAAAACATACACAACAATCTGCTGTTTCTTCATTTGTGAGTTAAACTGGCCAAGCTGTGTGTTTGTATCACATTTACGATGATGTTACGGCAGTAGAGGGGACGCAACTGTAACAATAAGCCTATAATCAGAGGTGCACATAACTTTTTTTGTCCTGGTTCTAAAAGGAGCACCTGGAGAGCTTGCTCTCTTCCATTGGTAAAAAATGAAGCCGCCAGTGTCGCCGCTGACATCTTGGGTCTTGAGTCTGCGCAGTAGCAATTTCGGGACCAGTCCTGCACAGTAGTGAGCAGGATGTAAAGCCGCGAAATCAAGGCCCCGCCCTCACTCTCCCAGAATGTGCATACACAGCTGTCAATCATGACGTGACAACACCGTTTTATAGCATTAACTAACTAACTAAAAACAAACTTATTTTAAAAACAAACACTTGAATTTACATCAGCATGATAAAACCTACAGTAAATGACAAAAAACAGCTTGGTCTCAAGTCCCATTAAATAACATGGGGGAGGCGGGGTTTATGACCTATACTGGGACCAGTCACTGGGGAGTGATCGAGATGTTATGAAATCCCTTATGTTGCAGTAAATTAGCTAACTATGTAACAAAATTTCAGCAACGTTGCTACGCTGGAATTGTTTCTAATCGCGCATACACACCCTTATGTGCACCCCTGCCTATAATCTCACCCACTCTGAAGCGATACTAAACTGTACTGGAAAAGCAATGAAAGCGGTATGAGCTGCATTGTGCCGAGCCAAGTTGTACCCTACATTGGAAAAGCGCCATATTATGACATCAGACCCTGCCTGGAACACAGAAAAGCATGAGACAGTAAAGATGTTTGGTTGTGTTTGAATGCTTTCTCTGAACAAATTCCCCATGAACTATGCATGTAAACGAAATTAACCAAGCTACCTATTCTGTCTTTCCCCTTCTTATACATCCTGTAAAACCATAGCCAGAAAACCCACCATCTCAGCTTGTTATTAACAATATACTTATTTGTTCAAACAAATATAACTATATAACCTGCTATACAAGTCAAATATACAAATATAACTTATTAATAATCTTATTAACAAATATTACCAAATTAAACTATTTTAGCCAGGGAAACTTAAATGGCACTACACTGAAATGTCATATACTGGTATGGTTATAAAAGTATAAATTTTGACTCACAGCTCAATATGGTGGCCTGCAGGTCTTCATTCTTGATGGGATTCAGAAACTGAACTACTGTGTCTTCACAGACAAATAATCCAAAATCAGCCTAAGAGTGTGGAGTAAACAGCATCAAGCCTCTCTTTAATAGGGAACTCATCTATAAAAACAAACACTTGTTATACTTTTATGAATTATCAAGTTGTACAACACACAGCAATAAGGATTTAGACAAACAATCACAGATTTTATTAATTTTATTGTTTTGTCTAATATATATAGAAACAACTTGTGTTGTAAAAGAAAAGATGACAGCATATCTCTTTATCACGTGCCAGTATAGGCCCTGACTGCACGTGAGAACATTTGAATTATCTGGCACGAGGCCTCACACGTCATACTTCAACTGACACAACGGTCTCGATGGTAGGAATAAGCAAAAGCTCCTTTAAATTTCGTCATTTTTTTTTATACACATCCCGTTTATTTTGTAGTTAATTGTTAGATAAGTTAGTAATTTCGTAAATTTTTCATTACAGGGTAAGATTTCGTTACCATATACAGTAAATATTGGTTCAAGAGGGCAGTTTGATAACTCAGTCGAGGTTTGTAAATGGTAAATAACTTATTCGAGGTTTGTAGCCATATTTAAGTAACTCGCTTACTTTGTTTCAGTGTTTGAGTAAATGGTATAATGTTATTAAGTAATAATTAATATAAGTTACTGCGCGAGCTCATTACGGCCGTTTCTCAATCCGAAGGCTACTGGAGGTGGCATATGTAGGCTGTATACGTCATCAAGACAGATTTAAGAATATTAACAATTCTAAAGTTGACTATTATTCTTAGTTAATCGTAAATTGTTGTAATATGCGTATGACTTGCGAATGTAATGCTCATTTAACTTAAATAAACCAGGCTTGATGACGTATGCAGCCTGCATATGCGACCTCCGCAGGATGCAGCCTTCCGTTTCAGAAACGGCCTACAAGTGTGAGCGTGCGCGAGATTCTGTCTGAATTGATTCTTTAGTAATGGCAAAGCAAAAATTTACTGTCGTGGTGATTAAACGCATTTTAAAGTTTAAATTAAAACGCCTAACTTACCTTTCCAGGGGTTTCTGTTCCTGCAGTCTTTCAGGGGTGCTGGCGCGTATGACGATGCGGACATGAACAGCATACTACAGTATACCGCCACCTACTGTACTGTAGTACAATAACGTGTAGGATTGAATACTGTGCCAAACGCAGTAAAAAAAAAAAAAGCCATTTAATTCATTGTAAAAACAATGGACATGCCAGTTCAAGTAACTTGTGGGCTAAATCACCAAAATAAGTTTGTAGATGTGGTTCAATTATTTTTAATGTGCAGCATAATGAATCAGCCTGAATGCATGTAGCCTATGAACATATTGTTTAGACTTTATTTTTAAACCTTTATCTGGTGTATGGTTAAACCTTATGATGGTAGCAATTGAATACAAATCTTAAACTGAATCAAATCTCTTATAATAATACATAAAATCTCTGGGACGGTTGGGGGTACATCAGGGTAACATTTAAGCAGCTTAATTTTTTTAATTCTTTTATATATTTTGATGTGTATATATATATATTTACTTTCTTTATTTTGTTTTCTCAGCTTTTAAACATCTAAACATGTCCTCCAAAAAGGTAAGTTCAGCACCAGATCAGCTTATCTTATACTGTAATATTGATACTGGTTTGAGAAAAACTAAGATTAAACATCCTACATGTTTCCAGGAAAAAGGAAAAACATTGGAAAACAATTTTAGCCTAAGGTTTGAGAATAAAGCCAATGGTCCTCTATTAAGGCTAACTGTGTATATTGCCTTTGAGGACTGCAAGCTGAACTTACAGATTTATATGGACTTTACTTACAGGTTTCCTGTGCTGTTTTGCTCCATTTTACTGAACAAAATAAGGCTGAGGTAGCACCATCCTTGTGGTTAGAGTGAAAGAATGTGGTAAGATTTTATCCATGTTTTATAAAATACAAATAAACATGAACAACATGGTCAGCTACATATAAAAAATAAAAATAATCAAACATGCTTGTTTTTATCTGAAGGGTATTGAGACCAAAATAAACAATGTGCCATTCTGGACAAACAGCTGTGGACAATATGCAGTCAGAGTAGCCCATTTTCTCACACAGGTAAAGTATGCAAAGTAATACCAAACTTCTTTTTAACCTCAACAAATACTGTCAAGCCAAATATACAATGTTTGTATGAGGTACTGTGCAAAAGTCTTAGGCCAGCATGCTACCATTAAATTTGTGGTTTTTGCAATTGTGTAGTGATCATATATCATTATATCTCAGTTTCTTTATTAGGATACAACCAGAAAATACAGAAAATGTGTATGTAGTATTAAAAACAGTATAAAAGTTTAAGCTGAAGTGTCAAGTTTTTAGGGTAAACTCCCCTTTCACTTGAGCAATAGCAGGCAACTGCAGGATCTCTTAAACCTAAATAAAATCAAATCCTAATTCTAATCAATGACTTCAGTCTCCTCAAAAAAGCTCAAGATGTGTTTTGTGCCAAGAGAAGTCACATTAAATATGACTGATGTCTGAAGAAGACATTTAGTTCTAAAAAAAAATTTATTTTTAATTTTGAGTACATATTTCCTGTATTTTCTGTTTGTATCTTAATAAAAAAAGTGAAAAATAAAATATGGATGGACATTAAAACTTTGCTAAAACAACAAAGCTGGTGATGGTGGCCTAAGACACTTGTACAGTAATGTATATTGACCAAGAGTTGGAATGATCAAGAAAAATACATGTTGTCTATCCATATTTTCTTTAAATGCACATTTATTCACAGTTCAGTAGGACAGTAAATTATCTAAGGGTAAAATCATTATTGAAGGTGATTTAATTGTCACTACATTCATTGTTACATGATTTAAAACAGTGGGAATCATTGTGTAAGTTTCTTAATAATATCAAATACTTCTTTTTTGTCTTTCTAGACCTGAGGATAAGATTTCCAGTTTGAAAGTGAAGAAAATGAATCATTATTAACAGCAAATAGGAGTATTTCTCAGCTGAAAAGCCAGGTGAAACTATAAGGTCACTATGATTCACTTTCATATTATCATTCTTTTCAGATTTTTTTCCCTGTGTTTTTTTTGTTAGATGAGGAGCAACCAGTAAGAAAAAGCAAAAAGATGTTTTGATGTTGCCTGAGGCACCTTATTGTGAGTACATTGTAATGTTATTAGTCATTTAAATTGTTATACTTCTGTGGAATTAAGAAACAATATATTTAATCTCAGTCTACAGTATTTGTAGTATAATGATGATTACTTGATTTAAATTTATTAATTGTTATATGCCTTGAGTGACTTACAAATGATTAATTGTTTTTATTGTTTACAGTTCCATTTCATGCACAATCACAAATGCAGCACATCAATCAATTTCTTCCAACCAGCGAATCAAGGTACACTATTTTGTTATTTTTTTATCTTAAATTATTGACATTGGTTTTCTTCCAGACAGACTTGTTGTTCATTTATTTTACTGGTATAGTTAGTAATGTTATTAATGTTTCAAAACACCTTCTTGAAAGAAATCTTGGAGTGGAGAATCATTCTGAAAGTAGACCAAATCCAGGACAACATCACAACAGTGGTCGGAAAAATGCAGCAAGCCAAGCTGACTTTCAAAAGATGGTATGTGCCATAAAACACGCAACATTACTAGTCACTGCTGACTTTTTACCCATGTTTACTACGGATTGTTTTTGTTTGTAGATTCGTTATCTGTTTCTTCAGAGGGGAGGCAGTTTGGGAGATGGGAATTAGGAGGATGCTACAGTTACACAGGGCAAATTTCAGCAGCTCAGTTTCAAACTTGCAACTAACATTGAGTTAAAGTGAGTCTGTGTGAATATACTCTACATATTATACTTTAATATGCCTTTAACACAAAAAACTACAATAATATCAAAGATCAATATAATAAGACAACTTATATTATTTTATGTCATAGTAAAATATTGTGTGTGTGTGTGTGACCTATGCTCTCTCTGAGATGTGTATGTTCACTTTGTAGCTGGTCAGGGTGGAAGACCAGCTGACGTACCAGTTTTGCCAGGTTAAAGGACCAGCTTAAACCAGCTAAGACAGCCAACCAACTTAGCCAAGGTGGTATATGCTGGTGGGTCAGCTGGTCTTCCCGCCTGACCAGCTAAGACCAGCTACAAAGTGGCTAAAACCTCTGTAAAACAATCCTGCTACACCAGCCTGACCAGCTGAAACCATACTGGGAGTATTCATATTCATATCGATTTGCATTTACAAATAAAATAGGTAACATACAGTACTGTGCAAAGTCTAGGCCACCATCACCAGCTTTGTTGTTTTAGCTAAATTTAAATGCCCATCCATATTTATTTTTTACTCTTTTTATTAAGATACAAACAGAAAATACAGGAAATATGTACACAAAATTAAAAACATCAGTCAGTATTTAGTGTGACTTCTCTTGGCACGAAACACATCTTGAGCTTTTTTGAGGAGACTGAAGTCATTCGATTAGAATTAGAAAGGATTAAATTTTATTTATGTGTAAGAGATCCTGCAGTTGCCTGCTATTGCTCAAGTTGAAGGTGAGTTTACCCTAAATACTTTAAACTTCAGCTTAAACTTTTATACTGTTTTTTAATACTACATACACATTTCCTGTATTTTCTGGTTGTATTCTAATAAAGAGACTGAGAAATAAACATATGATCACTACACAATTGCAAAAACAACAAATCTAATGGTAGCATGCAGACTTTTGCACAGAACTGTATGTCCACATTTAGCCACCTTTACTTTGAGTGAACTGTAACAGCAACTATAATGCCATAAACATTCAATACTAAGGTAAAAGAGAGTTGTGCATGCTTTCTAGTTTTAGCACAGAATTCTGTCTCCCTTTTAAATGTTTGCTACAGATTTTTTGCAAGAAATTTTTGTCCAACCTAAAAACAACTTGTACTGACATATATTAAAATACATCAGTGCCCTTTGTTTTTTTTTTACATCAGATTGCACACAAGTAATGTTTTAGTAAGGCATGTTTGTTAAAACTGGTTATATTTCATAATTAAACTGAGGCATAGTCCTGGTTTAAGCTCCTTGTCTGGGAAACCACCCCAATAAATACTTAACTTTTGAATGTGTTCGTTTCGTTGTTTTAGGTTAGAAGACCACGGAAATATTTGACATCGGAGTCCAGCAGACAGCCAGAGACACGCACACACACGCAGCTGAAGCGCGTTTGACTGACGCGTACGGGAGATCCGGCACGCGCACGAGAGCTCGCGCACGCTCACACAAACACGGAGCACAGGATAATAACAACTGTTTAATTAAAATAAAAGAACTTTGTGGTATACAATGTTTAGCGTGTCTGATTTCATTGGTTAGCAAGGAAATAAAACGACGTGCTGAGGACTTTAGGCGAACGTCCCCTAAAAGTCCCGAAAGTCCGCTGACCGTCCCGCGAACGTCCTCGCAAAAGTCCGGAGGACGTCCTCGCGGAAGTCCGCTCGACGTAACGGGAACCATACACGATGACGTTCGGGGGACGTTCGCCTAAAGTGCTTAGCATGTTATTTAGCTTACAAAAAAGGTCCCCATGACGTCCCCTAAAAGTCAATAAAGTCCCCAAAGCGTCATTTTGAACGTCCGGAAGACGTTTTTGCGGACGTTCGCAGGACGTCAAAAGAACCCTACACGATAACGTCCGGGGGACGTTCGCAGATGCCATTTAGGGGACGTCCTGGGGACCTTTTTTTGTTTGCTGGGAATACACAGTATAGTAAGCACGGAAATTACTCTTTTTAGAGGAATCAAATACCGTTCGCCACTATAGTGAGGTCGCATAGCCGACAGTATTACACAGTATGTTTGGATAAACAGCACACAGAAAACATTTCAGGGCAGTCCAGCCGAGGCGCGACATAACCCCTTTTTCCCAGACAGTTTCGTTCTCTGTTGATGCAGCTGTGCTGCGGAGACCAGAGCTCAGCCGTTCAGGTGCACAAGCCTCAGTAGTGACGGTGACCGAACGGCTCACGGAGCAGGGTAGTATGTCTAGGTGGTTAATGTCAGACTGAACCCATCGCAGAGAGGAAGTCTGCCGTGAGGCCCGCGGTTTTGCCGTTTATTAAAAGGGCAGAAAAACCGGGTATATATATAAGAATGTACCAATATTCAGCGCACTGATATAGGACGGGACTGAATAAAGGGAGGTATTCGGGCCTCAGTATATTATAAACAAATTCGTTCTGCCTCTGATTCCGTCTAAACCAGAGAGAAATTACCAGGCAGACGAAAAATGAGCTATCTGAAGTGAGATCGGCTCAGGCCAGTAAAGCTCTATAATAAGTGTTTTAGCGCTCCAATAGAGGCGTGTCCGCCTTATCGAGCAGACGAATGAGATCGTGCCGCTCCAGGAGGGGAGGGGCATGAAGCTCTCTTATAATGAGTGTTCTTGGTGCTCCAATAGCGGCGAATCGGCCCTATCGAGCAGACGAATGAGATCGCGCCGCTCCAGGAGGGGAGGGGCATGAAGCTCTGTAATCGTTGAACACTGGACAGCTGCATTTAGAGGCAGCGAGCCGTAATACCGCGTGCTAGCTAAGCCGTTAAGAGACCTCACCACTGTGGGGAAAGGAGCGAGGGACTCCGCGAGCGTGGAGCACGAGTGGCTGTGCTATGACAGAGACAGGGGCAGACCGCCCGTGTTTGCTTGTCGTATGCATCTATCCAGGTCTACGGTTCCCCGCTTGTTCATCTCAACAAGAGAGGAACGGCAGAGGGGAGCAGCAACACAGACAGAACAGCCATGCGTCGTGACGGTATCACCCGATGCACTCGGGGGATTAATATATGTGCCAGAGATCTCGCCACTGAATGTGTGAGGAGCGAAGGGACTCTGTAAGCATGAACGGTTGCGGTGTGACAGAACACAGGGGGGGTTAGTCCGTGTGTGCTTGTCTATGCATCCATCTAGTCTCATGGCTCGCCGTGTGTTCATCCCGGCGAGAGAGGAACAGCAGGGGGAGCACGAAACATGGATAAGACAACCAAAGCATAAGCGCGGTCCCGGCGTGGGAGGTGCCAGACCGGTAACGCGCTCGGAGGAAATTCATAGCAGAGAGGCTCACCGAGCCGCTGTGCTGGACGCTATTACAACAGCGCCTGCTCTTTTAGCTTATAGCTTTATATTAAAAGTATTGATCTTACCGGGCGGCCGCAGGGGAGACCTCGTCAGGCGTGTGTCCGCTGCACAGGGCTCGTACCACGGCAAGCGAAGGCTATCTTCGGTTCTCGGCCGGAAAGCGGCAGGGGAAGACGCTAGACCTGGACTCTGCTATCTTCGGTTCTCAGCCGGAAAACGGCAGGGGAAGACGCTAGGCCTGGACTCCGCTGCAGGGCTTTTGTCAACGGCGAGGTAAGGCTTCTTCTTTTTCTTCGGAGCAGCGAGAGGTTCGCGCTGAAGGAGAAATAATATAAGCTCCTGACGATTGAACCGCGCTTATATAAGGACGCGTTCCTCCCGCGCGCGGGTTCAAACGTCATTGGTCTGTACTTTGTACAGACGTTAACCAATAGGCTTCAGTCACGGAGTAAACAGGAGTTTCCCCCATAGCGTCAGCTAACTGACGCAATGCGAAGTGAACCGTATTGAAAGGGAACACAAGAACAAGACGGACATTAGTGGTTATATATGAATACAGATTAATTGTTTGGTCGAAATTATTGCTAGGGACAATTCAGTCTTCTCTGAATATTGGTAGGGACATGTCCCTAGCGTCCCACCCTAAATCTACGCCCATGCTATAAATAAGTGCTATTGCATTACAGAAAATCCAATTAAACCATTAAAAGACAACTTGCAATTAAAGTATGTCACCACACAAATTTAGATCTGAGATCAGGTATTTTTGGATCTTGCATGACATTTAGTGAAAAGCAAATACTTTATGCACATCACAGATTACCAATTACAGTTGTGAATGTGCATTGGCTTTATATGCTCAGGTTTAATGACTCTCACAGCTGTGTTTCTGCTGTAGTAAGAATGTTTCCAGAAAGTTTGATCCTGCTTATTACTGCATTTTGTTCTGCATAAGCATCACATATTTGTTTGCGAAGAAATGCAGAGTTTTACACTTCATTTCAGTGTTGCTGTGATTCGGAGAGGGCAATGTCATTAAAACATATGTTCAGTGCTCTGCGTGCCACATACTCTCACAACCGCACTAATGGCACTGCTGTTTTCCTGCTTTTCCAAACATCTGTTGCTACGTAAGTGAAGGTGCGACTAAATGTTTAGCATTTTTTAAACTTCATGCAGAGTTTTGCGGTTGTAATTCGTCTTATCCGTTGACCGGAAAGCAGAACTATATGGTGTGTAACTAAAAGTGACAGAATCAAATAAATCATCCGCATCACAACAAACATTGCTTTGCCGTACTGTCACACGAGCCGATCAAGCGCAAAACACGTGTAACCGGATTATTACCTTCACCGGTTAACAAAGCATTTTATTTCCGCCGCCATGTAGCTGTCATTCCATGCAACATGACTCCAGTTTCCACAGTAGCTATTACAGCCTGTCTGCAATTATGACATGGAGCATTAGCCGCTAACATAATTGCCGTCACGTTCTTCACAACCGAACTAATAGCAGTCAATCAGCGTGCACAACCTAAATACATACAGTACTTCATTGACAAATAGGTGTCAAAGATGCTCAAATAAAGTTGCTTGGCTTTTAAGGCCCCGCTTGCAAATCTCACAATCATTAACGTCGAATAGTAGGCGTGCACACACCTCACGTTGAGAACAAAAAAAATATGCAAATACTCTCGAATACACTCGGTGCCCTGGAAATGTGAATGTTAGCACTGTTAGGAAATAAGTCTGGAATGAAAAATTAAAGACCTTTGCCAAAACCGATGGTGTAGAAATGTAACAAAGTGCATAAGCCGTGATTTATTATTGAATTCTTATCTAGTCGAGCCTCCCCGCCGAGGAAAACTTTGTCACCGGAGAGGAAATCTGGACTTTTCAGGACATTTCTCACTGGAGTGACAGCTTGATTTTCCACCGAGCTGAAATAGGACCCAAAGAGCGTCTGGATAATATTAGATGTGTAGCTAATGCTAACCTGTTTTTTCTCATTCTTTTTTGCTAAGTAAAGTTGAGTATTACTAATAAAAGTAAACAACCTTAAGTATGTAACTTGTCCTACATCGTTCGTAGAGATTTGGTGGCTTCTTTATACTCAGAAGCAAAAAGCAATCGCATAGCAACATCCTATGAAGAGTTCACAGCAGGTTTTGCACGCATGGGCAGTAAACGTAACAAATCGGGTTCATATTGCTGTTTTGTGCTTTCAGGCCATTTTCTCCAAATACACAAATGAAAAAAATAAAATATCTCAACAATGTGTGTTCTGCAACACATTCAAAGTGTATTATGAAAAATATAAATGATAAGTGAGACAATTTAGCCAGGGGTGAAGTTGAAATTCATGCTTTTCAATTAGACACTGATACTACCAGACCAAATTTGTTAAGTTTAATGTCTACAGGCAAGAAAACGAAATACTGTTTTAAATCATCTGTAAAACAGCTACAACTCAAATATTGATTTAAACTTTGTTTTCTTTTCAATGGATCATCAGTGAGAGCTGATTGAGCCGCTTAATTATTAGGTAAATGCTTTAATTATATCCTAATTATAATAATCTACTTAAAGGCATGGGAGCACTTTAGTCCTCATGAAAGCTTGTGCTTTCCATACAAAGAGCTCTCCATCAGAAGATGAGTTTTGTCTGCAAGCTGTGATGGTTCAGTAAAGCTTTGTAAAATCCTGCAGAAACACAGAAGAGAGGGTGAAGGTGAAAGGGTGTTAAAAAATAGGAGGTGAAATGAAAGAGATTTGGCATTTGAAGTTGGTTGTATGATTTAAAAAAAAAGATATATAAACACATTCTGAGCTGTAAATGAACGTTTAGAAAATGCATCATTTAAAAAATCCTTAAAGAAATAGTTCACCCCAAAATGAAGTCATTATTCACTTAAAAAAATTATGGGTTGTTTTCAAAAAGGGACAAGCCCAGCAGCTGGGTTAAAATCAACCCTGAAAATGTTTATATTTGACCCAACAATGGGCTAAAACAACCCAGTATTTTGGAAAGAAATAACCCAGCATGGCTGAGCTTGTTCCTTTTTGACACAATGCTCGGTAAAATAACCCAGCATATTTTAGAGTGACCCTCATGTTGTTTCTACATGTACAACCTACATGAGTTTCTTTATTCTGTTGAACACAAAAGAAGATATTTTGATCATACTGTAGATGGTAGGCACATTGACTTCAATAGTATGTTTTTCCTACTTTATATATATATACACACACTCACCTAAAGGATTATTAGGAACACCATACTAATACTGTGTTTGACCCCCTTTCGTCTTCAGAACTGCCTTAATTCTATGTGGCATTGATTCAACAAGGTGCTGAAAGCATTCTTTAGAAATGTTGGCCCATATTGATAGGATAGCTTCTTGCAGTTGATGGAGATTTGTGGGATGCACATCCAGGGCAGGAAGCTCCCGTTCCACCACATCCCAAAGATGCTCTATTGGGTTGAGATCTGGTGACTGTGGGGGTCATTTTAGTACAGTGAACTCATTGTCAGTTCAAGAAACCAATTTGAAATGATTCAAGCTTTGTGACATGGTGCATTATCCTGCTGGAAGTAGCCATCAGAGGATGAGTACATGGTGGTCATAAAGGGATGGACATGCTCAGAAACAATGCTCAGGTAGACCGTGGCATTTAAACGATGCCCAATTGGCACTAAGGGGCCTAAAGTGTGCCAAGAAAACATCCCCCACACAATTACACCACCACCAGCCTGCACAGTGGTAACAAGGCATGATGGATCTATGTTCTCATTCTGTT
Source organism: Paramisgurnus dabryanus (assembly GCF_030506205.2). Taxonomy (NCBI): domain Eukaryota; kingdom Metazoa; phylum Chordata; class Actinopteri; order Cypriniformes; family Cobitidae; genus Paramisgurnus; species Paramisgurnus dabryanus. The sequence continues at coordinate 30,855,253 of NC_133345.1, read as the reverse complement.
TACGCCCAATTCTGACTCTAGCATCTGAATGTCTCAACAGAAATCGAGACTCATCAGACCAGGCAACATTTTTCCAGTCTTCAACTGTCCAATTTTGGTGAGCTTGTGCAAATTGTAGCCTTTTTTTTCCTATTTGTAATGGAGATGAGTGGTAAACGGTGGGTTCTTCTGCTGTTGTAGCCCATCCGCCTCAAGGTTGTGCGTGTTGTGGCTTCACAAATGCTTTGCTGCATACATGTAACAAGTGGTTATTTCAGTCAAAGTTGCTCTTCTATCAGCTTGAATCAGTCGGCCCATTCTCCTCTGACCTCTAGCATCAACAAGAAATTTTCGCCCACAGGACTGCCGCATACTGGATGTTTTTCCCTTTTCACACCATTCTTTGTAAACCCTAGAACCCTAGAAATGGTTGTGCGTGAAAATTCCAGTAACTGAGCAGCTTGTGAAATACTCAGGCGAACCACCAACAACCATGGTCTGGCACCAACAACCATGCCACGCTCAAAATTGCTTAAATCACCTTTCTTTCCCAAATGTATACATATCTGTACCAAAATGGTACATATTAGGAATTTATTTCTGCCCCAGAGACAATTTTTTTTTGCCCATTGTTTCTTGGTTAACACAAGATTGGATTGATTGTTGCAAACACTTAGTGCAAATGCCTGTTAGTTTTGTGTGCTTTAAGTAAACTTTGTCTGGTGCGTGCATTTGCTCCTTTTTGATTTTTAAAGAATGACTATTGCACCAAACAATGATTTATATATGATTTTCGGCTGATAAACGGTTGCATCTCCGTATTAAAATATATGTAAGTGTCTTCTCTCTAGGAGATGTTTTACAGTACGTTAAACATCTTGAGCACAGATTTGTCACAACAACAGGCATAATTAATTCAGACATATCTCAGGAACCGGTGAAAGGAATCGGATGGATTCGGCTGTCCAATGACATTAATCATGGTTCAGAAGAGCGATAGGAGGAAATGCATTGAAACACAAACAGCTTATATTTCCTGGAATGCAAGGGCCTTTGAAATGGAGAAAGATGAGGAGAAAGACAGAGAGAAAACCGTGTAGGAGGTCCACAGAGCTTCATCACTTCAATATTACATCTCCATGCCATTAATATCCTCACTGCAGACATAAATGATAGCGAAAATATAGATTTACTCCATCTGAAAACTCTCAACAGTTTCATGGCCTGGAGATGTCATTTAGTGGATAATGACTTATAACGTTTTCAGATGTCACATTAGTATTTTTTTACATCATCAGTTTCTCAAAGAAGAAACAAAAAATAATAATATCCAAATTTCTTGAATCTTTTGGGGGTAGAACTTTAAAAACACTTGAAATCTATATATAGCATGATGTAAATAAAACCAAAGTAGTGATTGATTTTATATTTTAATATATTGTTGTTTGCTCAGGCTATACTGTCCCATCACTGTCATTGTTTCTTAAACTGTATTGTTAGGGATATGAGCAACACCCAATACTTACTACGTTTTAAACTTGTGTAGCCCACCCTGTACTGTTTTTAGCATGAATGATACTTTAATTGTGTAACTTGTTCATTTACTTCTTCATGTGACACCTTTTGTGAAAATCTTTGATGACTTTTTTGTGCCCCTTGAAGAAATCATTGGAATAATGATGATGATGATGATGATGATAGTAATGGGTGCGTAGGCTTCAGATGTTATTTTACTAAAGACTCTGCAAATGAAGCCTGTCATGTTTTGCCTTTTAAATGTGTCATATGCCTGAGCTGTCTATAGCTGAGTTTCCATCAAAATGATTTTATGCACATTTTAAGGTATCGCAGAAACGACTGATGGAAATGGCAAATTTAGAATAGAAATCCCTTAATTCGCAAAAAAGTTCGCTCAAGGTGGTTTTTGACTTGAAAAGGAGTAAATGCGAATCACATTTGAATAACTTCTGATGTAGTGAACATTAAATCCACATGAGTGATCGTCTAGCTGTATCAGGTGTCGTCGTCTTTACTATACTGTACATGGGGGTCGACGTTGTCGCAGTGCCTGCATCAAAAATTCTGCATTTCTTCTTCTTGTGCACAGCATTCAGTTTGGCAATTACAAGCTGCTAGGCTAATTTATAACTTGCCTTATCATAACTTTATGCAGTCCTGTTTCCATTTTCTAAGCATGCCTTGTTTTATTTACTGTTGGTTACTAGGTTACCAATTCCACCATCATTCGCTCGAGCAACTTGATGAAAACGCACTTCATTTGCATTTGTTTTTTTTCTTCTTTTACGAATTTTGAAAAGATTCGCTTCACATTTGGATGAAAACCCAGCTTATGATTTTTTTTCATGTGACACTGAGACATTCCCACACATGCTCACACTGTGTGTTGCTCTCAGTGAGGGTGACTAACAATGATATGTTGACAAGTCAAGGTTACACGTGAGTCAGCCGGAACAAACTCATACATCAGACTGGGTCGCCTGGGAATTCACTGTTTGCCGAAGATCTACACGTGCTAAATATATGCATACACCTCTTGCGGTCAGTCACATCCTCTGAACCGCTAGTTATATAGGAAAAATTAATGCATATGTCATTGTCTTATTGCATGCACTTATATTTAAATAGCTCACCTTATCTAATAGTTTACTTGCATGCATTGCAAACTTTTCTTTGTTTTGACAGAATTTTGAAAATAGAGACATTATTCACTCCTGAATTACTTCTTCTGTGTTCCTTGGAAAGATTAAAGTCAGATGATTTTGGATGTGTATGAATCAGAGTAAATTTCTTTAAACAGATCAAGCATATGGCAGATGTTCATATACAACACAGATTGCATAGTTATTTTGGGGGCTTTATGCTGATGTTTTTTTTATAGAAGAGCAGAAGAAATATGCTACAAGAATCAAACTCATATAGACCAATTTAGAGTAGACGTCACAGTTACGTCACCTCAAGCTGCGCGCGCAATGCGGTTGCAGAAAAACAGTGGAAATGAAATAGACACGAGTGAAAAGAGCAAGATAACTCACTGGAAAATGTCCTGTTGTGCTGCTAAGTGTCAGAATAAGAATGCCAAAAAAGATGGCTTTCATTTTTATAGAATACCATCGTCGAAGACATCATTTGAAGATAAACGTAGGTGTTTATGATTACAATAAGCCCTTAAACGGACAGACTGGAGCGAGGAAATCATCTGGAAATCTTTTAATAATTAGAATAGAAAATAAGTTGAGAAGATGTCCAGTGTTCTGTCGAAGTCTGTTCCCTCCACGTGTTTCATATAGCGTTTTTATCACGTTACAATTATAATTTATTCAGAATAAATGTTTTTTATACTGAAAAAGTAATAATATCACAATTTTTCTTTTAATATTTCATAATTTTTTCGTTTTCTATTATTTATTTTTATTTGCTTATATCTTAGCTTATGTCTTCTTCCTGTTTGTTCTAAAATTATTATGTTTACATACTTAATAAATATATAAATATAGCACACACACACACACACATGATGTAAAGTGTTATTAATATATAAACAGGCCTTTTTAATGTATGTTTAAACATAATACTTTTATAATAGTTTTAGAACAAACACGTAAGATAAATATAAGGAAGAAATAATAGAAAACAGGAAAATTATGAAATATTTAATAAACGCTATTATATATATTACATGATAGTATTGCTTTTATATGTACTTTAGCGATTCAGACTGTAAAAATAATTGATTTAGCAAAAAAGAACAATACACATACATTACATACATGCATATCAGTAGCCAAGCCATTTAAACTTTTTATCTATCTAAAAAATAAACGTAACGTGATTAAAACGCTATAAGAAACAGTGCACATAGGGGAAAGGGAAACATAGGGGAATCAGACTTCGACAGAACACCGGATCCATAAAAATCACGGTTTAACGCTAAAACACTTCACAACCCTACTGCGGAGCAGTCACTTTCTGCAACCAGTTTGGCTCCGCCCACAAAAAACGTCATCTCTGTTTGCAAACACGAAATTGGTCTATAGGCTACACAAGCAAAATAAATATTTCCATGCACAGAATAAGTGGATGACTATCAAAAATCTGCTTTTTATAAAAACCTGTTTTCATGCGTTTACATGCCAATCAATAAACCAACTATGCAGAAAACTATGTTTACGTGGTATTCAGAGATTTGTCAGGTTTCTTGCCGGCAGTGACGTCACTGCATAGTACATACAGTATAGTCATTAAAAAAGCTGATGGGAAATCTGTCTTAAGCTGTACTGTTGTATCTCTTCTCATTTCTACTAGAATCTATAAATGTAAGATGAGCTTTTATTTTCGCAGTTTCTCTGCCAACTGCGCGGTCGAGCGCAGACTTTCTGCATTACTTTGACGTTTATCTTTTTCACGCGGAGACATATGAACAAAACTGCGAGAAAGCCAGTTAAGTAATTCCCCACCAACCTTTTTTAAAAAGTTGCTCACCAGCATTTTTTTCATTTTCACAAAAGTTTCACAAAATGCCTTCCAGGAACAGAAACATTAATGAAAAATGAACAGACCCTCTGCTTTCAGACAAACAAAACAGGGGGGAAAATCATCCTATCTTCATTTGTTCTCTTTTTGTAAACTCTCAACTATTGAAAGGTTTCTTCAAAAATAATTTTTTTTAATCAAAAAGCTGAAATAGTTGAATTTTTGTATGGTCATTTTGTTAGAGATCAGATTCAAGATCAGATTTTGATCATGTTAGAGAACGATGATCATAACATACACAGAGGTTAAAATGTGTTTAAATGTGTTTAAATTTTTTTTTTTTGCTAGGGCTGTGACGATACATCGCGTTCCCGATTAAAAAGAAAAATCAACCTGCCTGAAATCGATTCTGAATCGCAAGGCTCTGATTCTGTGTTTTATGCACAGCTTGTGCATGTACTACGGCTCTGTGATCAGTAGGAAGTCCTTATCAATCTAAAATCATTATGAGTCTGAGTCGTTTATAATGTGCATTTTAAAAAGCAACACTCGTTAAACACAATCATTCAAAATATTTTTATTATCATGTAAATACCTGAAACAATCTGAAGAACAGATTGGGTGGTGATGTCGCAGTGGATAAGACACATGCCTTTGGTGTGAGAGACTCAGGTTCGAATCCACCCTGAGCAAGACACTTAACCCCTAGTTGCTCCAGAGGCGTGCAACCTCTGACATATATATAACAATTGTAAGTTACTTTGGATAAAAGCGTCAGCTAAATGAATAAGTAACAGCAGTATAAATATCCCTTTAGATATTTCCTGGAATAGCGTTTGTAATGCTACTTCTTCTGTGGCACAAATGCCGTTTCTACACCAGAGCACCCTCTGGCTTTTGGATGTGGCACATATTCACCGTAATTCATTCAAATTCATTCATTGAAAAAACGCGCATTTCCACGATTAATCATCACAGCCTTAGTTTTTGCTGCAGTTAATTTTTTAATTGCCATCTAGTGGATAATTGCGAAAATACAGATTACCGTAAAAAAAACTCGTCAATGACAGCGAAAGAGTTAAGGTGATTACATGCAATGCAAACTCAGGGTTTTTGCTTGCGCTGTTTATGGGCTTTCCCCGAAAAAAATTGGGTTCCAGTGCTTCTATCAACCTAGAAATTTTGAAAAAGATCAACCCAGTAACTTAGTTTTGACAAACCATTCTCTGCAAGCATGTGAAAAAAATAACTCATTGAAAGTTGGCACTCCTTATGATGCCACTGACATTTAGTGCAGAGAGAGAAAATTATCCTACAAAGTGCCAATTTTAACATGCTATAATAAATTATCTTTATTGTATTTTGATCTAAAACTTCACATGTGTACTCTGGGAACACCAAAGATTTATTTTACATCTTATAAAGTCTTGGGTAACACTTTATTTCGATAGTCCACTTTAGACATTTTACTAATTATAAGTACCTTTGCAACTACTTATCAACTACCAATCTTTAAAGAATTAGTAGACTGTCTGCTTAATATCTACTAACACTTTATTGTGATGATATCTCAACAGACATTCAGCTGTTTATAAGTATATTTGCATGTGCATGTCAACTTATTCCACTAACCCATACCTCTTCCCTAACCTCAACCCTTACAGTCTACTAATACTCTAATGACAGTTAGTTGACGTATAATTGCAAATTATTGAAAGTTAGTTGACATGTGATTGCAAAGTTTAGTAGAATGTCTAAAGGGGACTATCAAAATAAAGTGTAACCAAGTCTTGGCCCCTTTAATATACATTATTAACAATATTAATTTTCTAATAAGCATTCAGTGTTGGGCCACAATAACAAATACTACAGAAATATCAGTGTGGTCGGTTTCTTTGCCAATCCACTTTCTCAACATACCAGTCATGCCATTAATGGAGATGTGTTAGTGTAGACAAGGTTACGCAAGTCATTATACCAAACAGAGAAGATTTGCTTCTCAAACTCAATGATAAACAGTGATAAGAGCATGACAGAATAAAAAGAAATGCACTGAAAGACTCACTCAAATTATATCTTCATAACCATGAAGCATTTCAAATTTGATGTTAATCTTGTTACCGCATTGCTGTGGGGTAGTTTTGTTTTTAAACAAATTGTGGATCTGATGTTTACAAATTGTGGCTCTGAGGTTTACAGTCCATGCCTGTTAGATTAAATCCATCGATATGTGAGTTTGATATGCAAGGTCTCAGTCAGGGGTGTACACACCTGTTCCTGATTCAATAGGAACCAAGTCATAATAGAAAATATGCGCTCAACTTCATGGCATCTTTAAAATGTTTTCGAGTAAAGATGAGATAACATCTGTTGGCGTCTCATAAGACAGACTCCTACAGCAGTTTAAATCCAGTTTTTTGTTTGAGGTTCACTGACCTGCTAAAAGTTTTAAAATGCATCCCAAATCATCAATTTATCTTTCTTACTGCCTTTTTTTCTACAGGAGCAGATGTCCATTTTTGGAGTCAGATGTTGTCCACCATTTCAGAGACTCAAACTTTGGGGGTAAGCAGGTCACCTATCCCTGGACTGTAAATTAGGCCCAGTGAGTGTCCAGTTCCAGCGATGACACAATAATGGATCTCATGGTTAATTTGACACAAGGATTTGTACTCCTTAATGCACACAAAGAGTTGAGTTGTGTCTCTGCTGACTGTCCAACACCTTCACTAATGAGTCTCTGTTCATTTCAGTGTCATCTTAACAACCTTGCAGCTGTCACATTCATTCTGTTTCTCTCGGTCAGTGGCTCCATGGTCTTCATGTGTGTTTGAAAGGAGCAGGACCTTTTGGCTGGGTTAAGATGGATGCTAGATACCAAGTGCTCTGTCAAACTATTTTATTATTTTTTGTGGTTGGATTTAAGATTGTGAAACTTTTCTACAGTCAGTGCACGAGATGTCCAGCGGTTCTAGGTATTTTTTTTGGATGGAAAACTAATTTACAGTACTACTAATATAGGATGGCATCCAGTGTATGCTTCTTGCATTATGCAAACATTCTATGGATTAAATATCTTTTTATATTTACCAGTATGTGCAGTCTGAATGGTGTATCCAACAATGCACTTACTTTGATTTTCCAAACTCCAAAGTGAAAATGTATTCATTTTCTAATAACTTATAATTTTCTTACATCTGATCTAAAATGACCAAAAGAATAGTTCATCTAAAACGAAGAATAGCCCTTAATTTACTCACCTTAATGCCATTTTAAGCACTATTCGGATGGGATTAGTTTACCAAACAATGGACCGATTCGGACTGGATTAAAATGATGCATGCTATTCCAGAGATGGGAGTGTCTGTTTCATGCATTTGGTCGTTGCAGAAGAGCACGTGCTCTGGATACGCGTGTTTGTAACGTTTAATATTTTGCTTTAAATGTAAAATTATGACAGAACATGTAATTTATAAATTTAATTTTAACAAATCAAAATAAAATATACAAATCCTACTAAAGTAACGTTAGCCTACGTGTTTTATATAACTGTCTGCTTACAACAAACCAAAAGAAATTAAGAAATAATGATTAATACCAATTTATTATCTTTATTAATTAACATTAACATTCCGGAATTGAAGAACTTTGAACGGAGTTTCTTATAACGTTAATGATATTAAAGTGGCCAGTCTTAAAAGTGTTTGATATTCAGCTCGTCTTGATTTAATTATTTTATTTTGCCAAATGCGTAAAAACATCAATATCTGAATGAATGGGACTCAGGAAATACAATATACGCGCATTAGCAAGACCTTACGGGATTAAATTTCTCAGAGGACCTTTGAGTTCGGCGAAAAACAGTAGGTAAATTGCTCTGGAATTCTTGCGGAGGTCGTCAGAGAAAAACACAGACATGACCGATTCGGACGGGATTAATAACATAGAGGACCTCTCAGAAGCACGATTTTCTCAAAGGTCCCCCTGTAAAACGAATCCCGTCCGAATAGGGCTTAAGGTACATATGGTTTTTCTAGACGAACACATCTAGAGCCCTATATACACCACATACTGCATCAATTACAACATCAAGACTGCGTAGAAGAAGGATCTGAGTACTGAAATAGCCAGCCTGCAGTCCAGATCTGTCACCCACCGAAAACATTCAGCGCATCATAAAGAGGAAGATGCGACAAAGAAGACCTAAGACAGTTGAGCAACTAGAAGCCTGTTTTAGACAAGAATGGGACAACATTCCTATTCCTTAACATTGGTCCTCCTCCAGCTGTTCCTTATATGTACATTTAAATTTTCTGGCCTCTTATTGCTACATGTCCCAACTTTTTTTGGAATGTGTAGCTCTCATGAAATCCAAAATGAGCCAATATTTGGCATGACATTTCAAAATGTCTCACTTTCTACATTTGATGTGTTATCTATATTCTATTGTGAATAAAATATAAGTTTATGAGATTTTAAATTATTCCATTCCTTTTTTACACACAATTTCTACAGTGTCCCAACTTTTTTTGTTATGGGGTTGTAAACATATGGTATGATTTAATATCACCCCAGTTAATAATCAACAGTTAGGCCTATCATGGGATGTCATTTTCAATTAATGCCCGTCAACATTGCATTTTATTATTATTGTTATGTGTTGTGTAGTTTTTTATATGAACATAAAAAAGTGTGTTGGTCTACAGAGTCAAGACCGAGTCTTTGAAGGAACAAGTCTGAGACGAGTCCGAGAAAAGAGAAATCGGTCTTGACTTGAGTACTACATCACTAGGGTTCAGAATATAAGACTATCATAGGTTTATTGCACGTAACACACAAACCACACTCATTACTCATTACAAGAATAGGAGCAATCCTTTCAGACCATGCACCAGGCAACTAGATAATTTTTATCGCTGTTAAACTAGAAAGAGTTTGGACACGCCCTAAGTGCACTTGCGCCATGCGCTTTAAACCATGCACTTAGATTGTTAAAATAGGGCCGTACGTGTAAAAAGTGTAGCTCTGTTCACTTTGACATATAAAAAAAAGTTGACAGTATGTTAGCATGCCGCTGCTTACCTTTGCTAGTTGTTGATTCTTGGAATGGGAATATTATTAAATCCGCATCAGCTTTATTAAGTGAACTGCTTTAAACTCTAGATCACCACAACACCATCTGCATGGATATTTTACAAACAGTTGGACACAGACAAGTGCTCATTTACAAGATTAAGCCAGTCATTGTTAATAAACCACCCTCGGCATGTAAACATCCCTTAATCTGCTTGTTGTGTTGAAATGAAACCCATGCTCTATATCTTCCAAAGACACACACCTGCTCGATAACACAACCCAGTTCATTTATATGCTCAAACGTATTTGCAAGTACACATTAATTCACTTGCTTGCTTCCTTGCCTGAATTGCTTACATAATTACACGTTTCTCAAGGTTGTCAGGGAGGTTAAATCTTATTTCCCATGGGGCGGTTGTCCAGACTCGCATGTCTCTCGCCGGACACTGCGTTAATGGAAAACTTACCGTGTTGATGGACAGTGACTTTGGCCGTCAGAGTAAAGTCGTGAATGATGAATGGTTTTGTATTTGATTTTTTCGTTAATTCTTAATGTTATTCTTTAGTTTAATGGCAGGTAATGCCTCTAACCATTCTTCAGTTTAAATAACTCCAGGTGCCTTGTGGGTGCCGGCTAAATATCAGCACGCAGCATCAGTGTGTTTTATATTGTGCGTCTCGTTGCAATTCTTAATTAAGATGCAAATGAGCTGCTGGGTTAAAGAGAAAGAGGAAAGTAGGTACCTGTGCGGTGTCTGTGAAGAAAACACCACCCCTCTGTTCATCTATTTGTTATCAATTCCTTGAAACTGTGGGGCAGTAAAAGCGGCAGCCAATCAGAGACAAACAAGGGAAAAGTAAAACTGGCTCTCCGAAATTGGCTAATTTTCAGTTACTCGAGTGGCAGCATGTGTTTGGCAATTACAATAAAGCCATAAATATCCCAAGATCCCCGAACCAGGGCGGGAGAACCGGGAAACAATTATGATTAGCGATTTAATTACAGTCTAAACTCCATCAAAGCAAATTTAGACTATGATTGCTCGCAACCGACTTGAAGAGGGAGCTACTGTATCCCCATTACATCCCTTATGTGAGCTGCATCTCTCTCACAATCTCATGATGAGAACCAATCATAAGGCTTAGCGTCATGCTAATTACAAACAGTTATGTCTGTAATCCGTTGTTTGGCCGGTGATGTGCCTGCATTCGCTGTTTGTTAATTTCAGCTGCCCACTGTCAGGGGAGTCAAAAGTTTGGATGTCCTCGTGCCCAAAAGGTAATCAATAAATACACAACCTAAAATTGATGTTTCACCATAAAAAAAATAGTCTTTCTGCTTTTCACAGTTCATTTCAGTTAACCTTTTTGACTGAGATAATAACCCTCCAGAAACTGATGCTTAAGGAGAGTCACCATGCCTCCGAAACCACAGTACGTACTGAATTAGATGAAGTACTTACTCATTGATCATAAAAACAGAAGGGGAGAGCGGGGCACAACCTAACGCTTTTTGGTTTTGGCTCAATCATTCAAAAAATATTTGAGTTTGATTCATTATATTTTTACACAAGCAACACACACATCTGTGCTCCAAATGAACATTTAAAGTTTGTTTCTATTACTTACCATTCTTGGACAATTACACCAAACGTGACAGAAGTGCAAACGTTACAACGTATTCCATAGGTGGGGTTAATTGTAACAGGCAGGGGGTTAGTTGTAACACTTGCTAAAAATTAAGTTCGCAGGCAAATATTTCAATACTATTTTGTCTATATACTTATCAAGAATATTGTTTATATATCTGTCTATAATAGACAGGTATCTACACTGTATTCATTCATCCAGCCATTTTCTAACAATAGTTCAATTATAAATGGATACAAATGTCTAAATACAGTCTTGTTCAAAATAATAGCAGTACAATGTGACTAACCAGATTAATCAAGGTTTTTAGTTACCAGTAGGTTCAGTAGATTCTCAGAAAACAAATGAGACCCAGCATTCATGATATGCACGCTCTTAAGGCTGTGCAATTAAGCAATTAGTTGAATTAGTTGAAAGGGGTGTGTTCAAAAAAATAGCAGTGTGGCATTCAATCACTGAGGTCATCAATTTTGTGAAGAAACAGGTGTGAATCAGGTGGCCCCTATTTAAGGATGAAGCCAACACTTGTTGAACATGCATTTGAAAGCTGAGGAAAATGGGTCATTCAAGACATTGTCAGAAGAACAGCGTACTTTGATTAAAAAGTTGATTGGAGAGGGGAAAACCTATAAAGAGGTGCAAAAAATGATAGGCTGTTCAGCTAAAATGATCTCCAATGCCTTAAAATGGAGAGCAAAACCAGAGAGACGTGGAAGAAAACGGAAGACAACCATCAAAATGGATAGAAGAATAACCAGAATGGCAAAGGCTCAGCAAATGATCACCTCCAGGATAATCAAAGACA